>NW_026292206.1:0-23198 GCF_023091745.1 Budorcas taxicolor | reverse complement strand
CTTTCTTCGTAGCTACAGGATTCCACGGCCTCCATGTCATTATTGGATCTACTTTCTTAATTGTCTGCTTCCTCCGCCAACTAAAATTTCACTTTACCTCCAATCACCATTTCGGCTTCGAAGCCGCTGCCTGATATTGACACTTCGTAGACGTAGTATGACTTTTCCTCTATGTTTCCATCTACTGATGAGGCTCATGTTCTTTTAGTATTAATTAGTACAACTGACTTCCAATCAGTTAGCTTCGGCCTAACCCGAAAAAGAACAATAAACCTTATAATTACCCTCCTAACTAACTTTACACTAGCTACATTGCTCGTGACCATCGCATTCTGACTCCCCCAACTAAACGTATACTCAGAAAAAACAAGCCCATACGAATGTGGATTCGACCCCATAGGATCTGCTCGCCTTCCTTTCTCCATAAAATTCTTTCTAGTAGCTATCACATTCCTCCTCTTCGATCTAGAAATTGCACTACTTCTACCACTACCATGGGCCTCACAAACAACTAACCTTAACACAATGCTTACTATATCCCTTCTCCTAATTTTCCTACTAGCCACAAGCCTAGCCTATGAATGAACCCAAAAAGGATTAGAATGGACCGAATATGGTACTTAGTTTAAACCAAAATAAATGATTTCGACTCATTAGATTATGATCAAACTCATAAGTACCAAATGTCCCTCGTATACATAAATATTATAATAGCATTCATAGTATCTCTCACGGGATTACTAATGTATCGATCTCACCTAATATCCTCCCTCCTATGCCTGGAAGGAATAATATTGTCCTTATTCGTTATAGCTACCCTAATAATCCTAAACTCACACTTCACTTTAGCCAGTATAATACCCATTATTCTACTAGTTTTCGCAGCCTGCGAAGCAGCACTAGGCCTATCCTTGCTAGTAATGGTATCAAACACATACGGCACCGACTACGTACAAAACCTTAATCTGCTACAATGCTAAAATACATTATTTCCACAATAATACTTATACCCCTAACCTGGCTATCAAAAAATAACATAATCTGAATTAACTCCACACTCCACAGCTTACTAATTAGCCTTACAAGCCTACTCCTTATAAACCAATTTGGCGATAACAGCCTCAACTTCTCATTAACTTTCTTCTCCGACTCCTTATCTACACCACTACTTATTCTAACCATATGACTCCTCCCCTTAATACTTATAGCTAGCCAGCATCACCTATCAAAAGAAAACCCAGCCCGAAAAAAATTCTTCATCTCAATACTAATCCTATTACAACTATTTCTAATTATGACATTCTCTGCTACAGAACTAATTCTCTTTTATATTATATTTGAAGCAACACTAGTTCCCACACTCATTATTATTACCCGATGAGGGAACCAAACAGAACGCCTAAATGCCGGTCTCTACTTCTTGTTTTATACACTAGCAGGATCCCTACCCTTACTAGTTGCACTAATCTATATTCAAAACACAATAGGATCCCTAAACTTCCTAATTCTACAATACTGAGTACAACCAATACCCAGCTCCTGATCCAACACCTTCATGTGACTAGCATGCATAATAGCCTTTATAGTAAAAATACCACTATACGGACTTCATCTCTGACTACCCAAAGCCCACGTAGAAGCCCCAATTGCAGGCTCCATAGTTCTTGCAGCAATCCTACTAAAACTAGGAGGATACGGCATGTTACGAATTACGCTTCTCCTAGATCCAATCACCGACTTTATAGCATACCCATTCATCATGCTATCACTATGAGGCATAATCATAACCAGCTCAATTTGCCTTCGTCAAACGGACCTGAAATCACTCATCGCGTACTCCTCTATTAGCCACATGGCACTTGTCATCGTTGCAATCCTAATCCAAACACCCTGAAGCTACATAGGAGCCACCGCCCTGATAATTGCCCACGGCCTTACATCCTCTATACTTTTCTGCCTAGCAAATTCTAACTACGAACGAATTCACAGCCGTACAATAATCTTAGCCCGCGGCCTACAAACACTTCTTCCACTAATAGCCACCTGATGACTCCTAGCAAGTCTAACCAACCTGGCTCTACCCCCAACAATCAACCTAATCGGAGAACTATTTGTAGTAATATCGACTTTTTCATGATCTAATATCACAATTATTCTAATAGGACTTAACATAGTAATCACTACTCTCTACACCCTCTATATACTAATCACAACACAACGGGGCAAATACACTCATCATATCAATAACATTTCACCTTCCTTCACACGAGAAAATGCACTCATATCACTACACATACTACCACTACTGCTTCTATCCCTAAACCCAAAAATTATCCTAGGACCCCTATACTGTAAATATAGTTTAAAAAAACATTAGATTGTGAATCTAACAATAGAAGCCTATCACCTTCTTATTTACCGAAAAAGTATGCAAGAACTGCTAATTCTATGCTCCCATGCCTGACAACATGGCTTTTTCAAACTTTTAAAGGATAGCAGTTATCCATTGGTCTTAGGAACCAAAAAATTGGTGCAACTCCAAATAAAAGTAATAAACCTGTTCCCATCCCTCACACTAACTACCCTAATCCTACTAACCGTACCCATCATGACAACTAGTCTTAGCACCCACAAATTCACCAATTACCCACTTTACGTAAAAACAACCATTTCATACGCCTTTATCACTAGTATAATTCCCACTATAATATTTATTCATACAGGACAAGAAATAATTATTTCAAACTGACACTGACTAACCATCCAAACCCTCAAACTATCTCTCAGCTTCAAAATAGATTACTTCTCGACAATATTTATCCCAGTATCACTATTCGTCACATGATCCATCATAGAATTCTCAATATGATACATACATTCCGACCCCAACATCAACCAATTTTTTAAGTACTTACTCTTATTTCTTATCACAATACTCATCCTCGTCACTGCAAATAACATCTTTCAACTATTCATTGGCTGAGAAGGAGTCGGAATTATATCATTTCTACTAATTGGATGGTGATACGGACGAGCAGACGCAAACACAGCAGCTCTACAAGCAATCCTATATAACCGCATTGGCGACATCGGATTTATCCTAGCAATAGCATGATTCCTAATTAACCTCAACACTTGAGACCTTCAACAAATCTTCTTACTAAAACCAGAGAACTCAAATCTACCTCTAATAGGACTAATTCTAGCCGCAACCGGAAAATCCGCACAATTTAGCCTGCACCCATGATTACCCTCCGCAATAGAGGGTCCGACACCTGTCTCAGCATTACTCCACTCAAGTACAATAGTAGTAGCAGGTATTTTCTTACTAATCCGCTTTTATCCATTAACAGAAAACAATAAACTCATCCAATCTACTATACTATGCCTAGGAGCCATTACCACACTATTTACAGCAATATGTGCCCTCACCCAAAATGACATTAAAAAAATCATCGCCTTCTCTACATCCAGCCAACTCGGCCTTATGATAGTAACAATTGGAATTAACCAGCCTCACCTAGCACTTCTTCACATCTGCACCCACGCTTTCTTCAAAGCCATATTATTTCTATGCTCCGGCTCCATCATCCACAATCTAAATAACGAACAAGATATTCGAAAAATAGGAGGCCTATTTAAAGCCATACCATTCACCGCAACAGCCCTTATTATTGGCAGCCTTGCACTAACAGGAATACCTTTCCTCACCGGATTCTACTCCAAAGATCTAATTATTGAATCCGCCAACACGTCATATACCAACGCCTGAGCCCTCTTAATAACACTAATCGCCATCTCCTTCACAGCTATCTACAGTACCCGTATTATTTTCTTCACACTCCTAGGACAACCCCGATTCCCAACCCTTATTTCTATTAATGAAAACAACCCATTCCTAATTAACTCAATTAAACGCTTACTAATCGGAAGTCTTTTCGCAGGATTCATCATTTCTAACAACATCCCCCCAACAACCATTCCCCAAACAACTATACCCTACTACCTAAAAATCACCGCCCTAACAATTACAATCCTAGGCTTTATTCTAGCACTAGAAATTAACAACATAACCCACTACTTAAAGTTCAATTACCCATCAAACATATTCAAATTTTCTAACCTACTAGGATATTATCCCACAGTCATACACCGCTTAACCCCCTATATAAATCTAACAATAAGCCAAAAATCAGCATCCTCCCTTCTAGACCTAACCTGACTAGAAACCATTATACCAAAAACCATCTCACTAACCCAAATAAAAACATCTATCATAATCACAAACCAAAAAGGCTTAATTAAATTATATTTCCTTTCCTTCCTAATTACGATTTTCACTAGCACAATTCTACTTAATTTCCACGAGTAATCTCTATAATCACCACTACACCAATTAATAAAGATCAACCAGTAACAATAACTAATCAAGTACCATAGCTGTACAAAGCAGCAATCCCCATGGCCTCCTCACTAAAAAACCCAGAATCCCCTGTATCATAAATTACCCAATCCCCCATACCATTAAACTTAAACACAATCTCCACCTCCTTATCCTTCAACACATAGTAAATTATAAAAAACTCCATCAACAAACCAGTAATAAACGTTCCTAAAACAACCTTATTAGAAACCCAAACCTCAGGATACTGCTCAGTAGCCATAGCTGTCGTATAACCAAAAACCACCATTATACCCCCTAAATAAACTAAAAAAACCATTAAACCTAAAAAAGAACCACCATAATTTAACACAATACCACACCCAACCCCACCACTCACAATCAATCCCAACCCCCCATAAATAGGCGAAGGTTTTGAAGAAAACCCTACAAAGCCCATCACAAAAATTACACTTAAAATAAATACAATGTACATAATCATTATTCCTGCATGGAATCTAACCATGACTAATGATATGAAAAACCATCGTTGTTATTCAACTACAAGAACACTAATGATCAACATCCGAAAAACTCACCCACTAATAAAAATCGTAAACAACGCACTCATTGACCTCCCAACTCCATCAAACATCTCATCATGATGAAACTTTGGATCCCTCCTAGGCACTTGCTTAGCTCTACAAATCTTAACAGGCCTATTCCTAGCAATACACTACACATCCGATACAACAATAGCATTCTCCTCTGTAACCCACATTTGTCGAGACGTAAACTATGGCTGAATCATCCGATATATGCACGCAAACGGAGCATCAATATTTTTTATCTGCCTATTTATGCATGTAGGACGAGGCCTATATTACGGATCATATACCTTCTTAGAAACATGAAACATCGGAGTAATTCTCCTATTTACAACAATAGCCACAGCATTCATAGGCTATGTCCTACCATGAGGACAGATATCATTCTGAGGAGCAACAGTCATTACCAACCTCCTCTCGGCAATCCCATACATTGGCACCAACCTAGTTGAATGAATCTGAGGGGGATTTTCAGTAGACAAAGCCACCCTCACCCGATTCTTCGCTTTCCACTTCATCCTCCCATTTATCATTGTAGCTCTCACCATAATCCACTTAATTTTCCTCCACGAAACAGGATCCAACAACCCCACAGGAATTCCATCAGACACAGACAAAATTCCATTTCACCCTTATTACACCATCAAGGACATCCTAGGCATCATACTATTAATCCTCATCCTCATATCACTAGTACTATTCACTCCCGACCTACTCGGAGACCCGGATAATTATACTCCAGCAAACCCACTCAGTACACCCTCCCACATTAAGCCAGAATGGTATTTCCTATTTGCATACGCAATCCTACGATCAATCCCCAATAAACTGGGAGGAGTCCTAGCCTTAGTCCTTTCCATCTTGATCTTAACACTCGTACCCTTCCTCCACACATCCAAACAACGAAGCATAATGTTCCGACCAATCAGCCAATGCATATTCTGACTTTTAATAGCAGACCTATTAACACTTACATGAATCGGAGGACAACCGGTTGAACACCCCTACATCACCATCGGACAATTAGCATCCATCATATATTTCCTCATCATCCTGGCAATAATACCACTAGCCAGCACCATCGAAAACAATCTCCTGAAATGAAGACAAGTCTTTGTAGTAAAATTAATACGCTGGTCTTGTAAACCAGAAAAGGAGAACAATTAACCTCCCTAAGACTCAAGGAAGAAGCGATAGCCTCACCATCAACACCCAAAGCTGAAGTTCTACTTAAACTATTCCCTGAACCACTATTAATTGCGTCTATTGATATACCCCCAAAAACACTAAGAACCTCCCCAGTATTAAATCCGCTAAAATTTTTAAACATACGACACAAATCTCCCACTCTATAAGCTTGCACGTGTAACAACATGCTTAATAACTCACCTCAATAGACACATGTACGAGTACTACACACAGACACACCATGTCATTTGCCCAAACATACCCACTAACACTCATACAATGTAAACATGATATGCGTCTAGCACACCACATGATCCATCCTATATGTATGAATATATACACTGAAGTAATATAATAAAAACATACATAAATGCAGTATACTACATGACCTACTTTGTGTGCAGTATGTACATTATAATTAATGTAATAAAGACATACTATGTATATATTACATTACATGATCTACCCCATGCATATAAGCATGTACATCATAATTAATGTAATAAAGATATAATATGTATATAGTACATTAAATGATTTTCCCCTTGCATATAAGCAAGTACAATAAAAATTATCTATAGTACATAGGACATTTCCTGCTTAGATCGTACATAGCGCATAAAGTCAAATCTATCCTCGTCACCATGCGTATCCCGTCCACTAGATCACGAGCTTACCGACCATGCCGCGTGAAACCAGCAACCCGCTTGGCAGGGATTTCTCTTCTCGCTCCGGGCCCATTAATCGTGGGGGTAGCTATTTAATGAACTTTATCAGACATCTGGTTCTTTCTTCAGGGCCATCTCATCTAAAACCGCCCATTCTTTCCTCTTAAATAAGACATCTCGATGGACTAATTACTAATCAGCCCATGCTCACACATAACTGTGCTGTCATACATTTGGTATTTTTTAATTTTCGGGGATGCTTGGACTCAGCTATGGCCGTCAAAGGCCCCGACCCGGAGCATAAATTGTAGCTGGACTTAACTGCATCTTGAGCATCCCCATAATGGTAGGCATGGGCATTTCAGTCAATGGTTACAGGACATACCTATTATATTTCCCCCCCCCCCTCTTAAATATTAACCACCATTTTTAACATACTTCCCCCTAAGTATCAATATAAATTTATCTCACCCCCAATACTCAAATTCACACTCCAAACAAGATAGACATATAGGTGCCTGGGTCCGCTTACATACTACATGGTTAATGTAGCTTAAATTTAAAGCAAGGCACTGAAAATGCCTAGATGAGTATACCAACTCCATAAACACATAGGTTTGGTCCTGGCCTTCCTGTTAACTTTCAATAGACTTACACATGCAAGCATCCGCACCCCGGTGAGTAGCGCCCTCCGAATCAGCAGGACTAAGAGGAGCAGGTATCAAGCACACACCCTGTAGCTCATAACGCCTTGCTTAACCACACCCCCACGGGAAACAGCAGTGACAAAATTTAAGCCATGAACGAAAGTTCGACTAAGCCATATTAACTAGGGTTGGTAAATCTCGTGCCAGCCACCGCGGTCATACGACTAACCCAAGCTAACAGGAACACGGCGTAAAACGTGTTAAAGTACTACACCAAATAGAGTTAAATCCTAATTAAGCTGTAAAAAGCCATAATTATAACAAAAATAAGTGACGAAAGTAACTCTACGACAACTGACACACTATAGCTAAGACCCAAACTGGGATTAGATACCCCACTATGCTTAGCCCTAAACATAAATAATTGCAAAAACAAGATTATTCGCCAGAGTACTACCGGCAACGGCCCAAAACTCAAAGGACTTGGCGGTGCTTTACACCCTTCTAGAGGAGCCTGTTCTATAATCGATAAACCCCGATAAACCTCACCAATCCTTGCTAATACAGTCTGTATACCGCCATCTTCAGCAAACCCTGAAAAGGAACAAAAGTAAGCTCAATCATAACACATAAAAACGTTAGGTCAAGGTGTAACCTATGGAATGGGAAGAAATGGGCTACATTTTCTATCCAAGAAAACTTAATACGAAAGCCATTATGAAACTAACAGCCAAAGGAGGATTTAGTAGTAAACTAAGAATAGAGTGCTTAGTTGAACCAGGCCATGAAGCACGCACACACCGCCCGTCACCCTCCTCAAGTAAATATATGCACCCAAACCTATTTACATGCACCAATTACACGAGAGGAGGTAAGTCGTAACAAGGTAAGCATACTGGAAAGTGTGCTTGGACAAACCAAGACATAGCTTAATTAAAGCATCTAGTTTACACCTAGAAGATTTCGTGTACTGTGAATGTTTTGAACTATGCCTAGCCCAAACCCCCACTCTTCAATCCAATAACCAAAACATACTAAAACAAAACATTTACCCCTATTAAAGTATAGGAGATAGAAATTCTAAACATGGCGCTATAGAGAAAGTACCGTAAGGGAACGATGAAAGAAAATAATCAAAGTACAAAAAAGCAAAGATTAACCCTTGTACCTTTTGCATAATGAATTAACGAGCAAAAAACTTAACAAAACGAATTTCAGCTAAGTAACCCGAAACCAGACGAGCTACCTATAGACAGTTTATTAGAACCAACTCATCTATGTGGCAAAATAGTGAGAAGATCTATAAGTAGAGGTGACATGCCTAACGAGCCTGGTGATAGCTGGTTGTCCAGAAAATGAATCTTAGTTCAGCTTTAAAGATACCAAAAAATATAAACAAATCTCACTGTATCTTTAAAAGTTAGTCTAAAAAGGTACAGCCTTTTAGAAATGGGTACAACCTTCACTAGAGAGTAAGATCTTACAACACCATAGTAGGCCTAAAAGCAGCCATCTATTAAGAAAGCGTTAAAGCTCAACAATAAAAACAATACTAATCCCAACAACAATATAACCAACTCCTAGACCTAGTACTGGACTATTCTATTACTAAATAGAAGCAATAATGTTAATATGAGTAACAAGAAATATTTTCTCCTTGCACAAGTTTAAGTCAGTATCTGATAATACTCTGACTGTTAACAGTAAATAAAAATAACCCAACAATAAATAATTTATTAATTATACTGTTAATCCAACACAGGAGTGCACCCAGGAAAGATTAAAAGAAGTAAAAGGAACTCGGCAAACACAAATCCCGCCTGTTTACCAAAAACATCACCTCCAGCATCCCCAGTATTGGAGGCACTGCCTGCCCAGTGACTAGACGTTAAACGGCCGCGGTATCCTGACCGTGCAAAGGTAGCATAATCATTTGTTCTCTAAATAAGGACTTGTATGAACGGCCACACGAGGGTTTTACTGTCTCTTACTTCCAATCAGTGAAATTGACCTTCCCGTGAAGAGGCGGGAATAAACCAACAAGACGAGAAGACCCTATGGAGCTTTAACTAACTAGTCCAAAGAAAATAAACTTAACCATTAAGGGATAACAACACTCTTTATGGACTAGCAGTTTTGGTTGGGGTGACCTCGGAGAACAAAAAATCCTCCGAACGATTTTAAAGACTAGACCCACAAGTCAAATCAAACTATCGTTTATTGATCCAAAGACTTGATCAACGGAACAAGTTACCCTAGGGATAACAGCGCAATCCTATTCAAGAGTCCATATCGACAATAGGGTTTACGACCTCGATGTTGGATCAGGACACCCCGATGGTGCAACCGCTATCAAAGGTTCGTTTGTTCAACGATTAAAGTCCTACGTGATCTGAGTTCAGACCGGAGTAATCCAGGTCGGTTTCTATCTGTTATGTATTTCTCCCAGTACGAAAGGACAAGAGAAATAAGGCCAACTTCAACAAAGCGCCTTAAATCAATCAATGACTTTATCTCAATTGACCTCACAAACAATACCTGCCCTAGAAAAGGGCCCAGTTAAGGTGGCAGAGCCCGGTAATTGCGTAAAACTTAAACCTTTATACTCAGAGATTCAAATCCTCTCCTTAACAAAATGTTTATACTCAACATCTTAACACTTATTATCCCCATTCTTCTAGCCGTAGCTTTTCTTACACTAGTTGAACGAAAAATCCTAGGCTACATACAACTCCGAAAAGGCCCAAATATTGTAGGACCATATGGCTTACTCCAACCCATCGCCGATGCAATCAAACTTTTCATTAAAGAACCCCTACGACCTGCCACATCCTCAATCTCAATATTTATTCTAGCCCCCATCCTAGCCCTAACCCTAGCCTTAACTATATGAATCCCCCTACCCATACCCTATCCCCTCATCAATATAAACTTAGGAATCCTTTTCATATTAGCTATATCAAGCTTAGCCGTATACTCGATCCTCTGATCAGGCTGAGCCTCCAACTCAAAATACGCTCTTATTGGAGCCCTACGAGCAGTAGCACAAACAATTTCATATGAAGTTACACTAGCAATTATCTTACTATCAATCTTACTAATAAATGGATCCTTCACTCTCTCTACATTAATCATTACACAAGAACAAGTATGACTAATCTTCCCAGCATGACCCTTAGCAATAATATGATTCATTTCAACACTAGCAGAAACAAACCGAGCACCATTTGATCTTACTGAAGGAGAATCTGAACTAGTATCGGGCTTTAATGTAGAATACGCCGCAGGACCATTCGCCCTATTCTTTATAGCAGAATATGCAAACATTATTATAATAAATATCTTCACAACAACCCTCTTCCTAGGAGCATCCCATAACCCATACATACCAGAACTCTACGCAATTAACTTTATCATCAAATCACTACTACTCACAATGACCTTCCTATGAATCCGAGCATCCTACCCCCGATTCCGCTATGATCAACTGATGCACTTATTATGAAAAAATTTTCTACCCCTAACGCTAGCCCTATGCATATGACATGTATCTCTACCTATTCTCCTATCAAGTATCCCCCCACAAACATAAGAAATATGTCTGACAAAAGAGTTACTTTGATAGAGTAAATTATAGAGGTTTAAATCCTCTTATTTCTAGAACTATAGGAATTGAACCTACTCCTAAGAACTCAAAACTCTTCGTGCTCCCAATTACACCAAATTCTAATAGTAAGGTCAGCTAATTAAGCTATCGGGCCCATACCCCGAAAATGTTGGTTTGTATCCTTCCCGTACTAATAAACCCAATCACTCTCATTATTATCTTAATAACTATAATACTTGGAACCATTATCGTTATAATTAGCTCCCACTGACTACTCATCTGAATCGGATTTGAAATAAATATACTCGCCATCATTCCTATTATAATAAAAAAACACAACCCACGAGCCACAGAAGCATCAACTAAATATTTCCTAACTCAATCAACAGCCTCAATACTACTAATAATAGCCATTATCATCAACTTAATATTCTCAGGCCAATGAACCGTAATAAAACTATTTAACCCAACAGCCTCCATACTCATAACAATAGCCCTCGCCATAAAACTAGGAATAGCCCCATTCCACTTCTGAGTCCCAGAAGTAACACAAGGCATCCCTCTATCTTCAGGCCTAATCTTACTTACATGACAAAAACTAGCACCCATATCGGTACTTTACCAAGTATCCCAATCCATCAACCTAAATATAATCTTAACCCTATCAATTCTATCCATTATAATCGGAGGCTGAGGAGGATTAAACCAAACCCAACTACGAAAAATTATAGCTTACTCATCAATTGCCCACATAGGCTGAATAACAGCAATTTTACCATACAATCCCACCATAACATTACTAAACCTAATCATTTACATCATCATAACTTCCACCATATTTACACTATTTATAGCCAACTCAACCACAACCACTCTATCACTATCACACACATGAAACAAAACACCCATCATAACTATTCTAATTCTCATTACCCTCCTATCAATAGGAGGACTCCCCCCACTATCAGGATTTATGCCAAAATGAATAATTATTCAAGAAATGACAAAAAACAATAGCATTATCCTACCTACCTTCATAGCAATTACAGCACTACTAAACCTATATTTCTACATACGACTGGCATATTCCACCACACTTACTATGTTCCCTTCCACAAACAACATAAAAATAAAATGACAATTCTCAACCATAAAACGAATAACCCTCCTACCAACAATAACCGTATTGTCCACTATACTACTACCACTTACACCAATTCTCTCAATCCTAGAATAGGAATTTAGGTTAAATAGACCAAGAGCCTTCAAAGCCCTAAGCAAGTATAATTTACTTAATTCCTGATAAGGACTGCAAGATCATATCTTACATCAATTGAATGCAAATCAACTACTTTAATTAAGCTAAATCCTCACTAGATTGGTGGGTCCCACCCCCACGAAACTTTAGTTAACAGCTAAATACCCTAAATAACTGGCTTCAATCTACTTCTCCCGCCGCAAGAAAAAAAAGGCGGGAGAAGCCCCGGCAGAGTTTGAAGCTGCTCCTTTGAATTTGCAATTCAATATGTTAATTCACTACAGGACCTGGTAAAAAGAGGAATCAAACCTCTATTCTTAGATTTACAGTCTATTGCTTTACTCAGCCATTTTACCCATGTTCATAAACCGCTGATTATTTTCAACTAATCATAAAGATATCGGTACCCTTTATCTTCTATTTGGTGCCTGAGCCGGCATAGTAGGAACCGCTCTGAGCTTACTAATTCGTGCTGAGTTAGGCCAACCCGGAACTCTACTTGGAGATGACCAAATCTACAACGTAATTGTAACTGCACACGCATTCGTAATAATCTTCTTTATAGTAATGCCTATTATAATTGGAGGGTTTGGCAACTGGCTAGTTCCTCTAATGATTGGAGCCCCTGATATAGCATTCCCTCGGATAAATAATATAAGTTTTTGGCTCCTCCCCCCTTCTTTCCTATTACTCCTAGCATCCTCTATAGTCGAAGCCGGAGCAGGGACGGGTTGAACCGTATATCCCCCTCTAGCAGGTAATCTAGCCCACGCAGGAGCCTCAGTAGACCTGACCATTTTCTCCCTACACCTAGCAGGTGTTTCCTCAATTTTAGGAGCCATTAATTTTATTACAACTATTATTAACATAAAACCTCCCGCAATATCACAATACCAGACCCCCCTGTTCGTGTGATCTGTACTGATCACTGCCGTACTACTCCTCCTCTCACTTCCTGTATTAGCAGCTGGCATCACAATATTACTAACAGACCGAAACCTGAATACAACTTTCTTTGACCCAGCAGGAGGAGGAGACCCTATCTTATATCAACACTTATTCTGATTTTTTGGACACCCCGAAGTATATATTCTAATTTTACCTGGCTTTGGAATAATCTCCCACATCGTAACCTACTATTCAGGAAAAAAAGAGCCATTTGGATATATAGGAATAGTATGAGCCATAATATCAATTGGATTTCTAGGATTTATTGTATGAGCCCATCATATATTCACAGTCGGAATAGACGTCGATACACGAGCTTACTTTACATCCGCTACTATAATTATTGCTATCCCAACCGGAGTAAAAGTCTTTAGTTGGCTAGCAACACTTCACGGAGGAAATATCAAATGATCCCCCGCTATAATATGAGCCCTAGGCTTCATTTTCCTTTTTACAGTTGGAGGACTAACTGGAATTGTTTTAGCCAACTCCTCCCTTGACATCGTTCTCCACGACACATACTATGTGGTAGCACATTTCCACTACGTACTATCAATAGGAGCTGTATTCGCTATCATAGGAGGATTTGTACATTGATTTCCCTTATTCTCAGGCTACACCCTTAATGACACATGAGCCAAAATCCATTTCGCAATTATATTTGTAGGTGTTAACATGACCTTCTTCCCACAACATTTCTTAGGGCTATCTGGTATACCACGACGATACTCCGATTACCCAGACGCATATACAATATGAAACACTATTTCATCTATAGGCTCATTCATCTCACTAACGGCAGTAATATTAATGACTTTTATCATCTGAGAAGCATTTGCATCCAAACGGGAAGTCTTAACCGTGGACCTAACCACAACAAATCTAGAATGACTAAACGGATGCCCTCCACCATATCACACATTTGAAGAACCTACATACATTAACCTAAAATAAGAGAGGAAGGAATTGAACCCCCTATTATCGGTTTCAAGCCAACACCATAACCACTATGTCTCTCTCAATAAACGAGATGTTAGTAAAACATTACATAACCTTGTCAAGATTAAATTACAGGTGAAAGTCCCGTACATCTCATATGGCATATCCCGTACAGCTAGGCTTTCAAGACGCAACATCACCCATCATAGAAGAACTGCTACACTTTCACGATCACACTCTGATAATTGTTTTCCTAATTAGCTCACTAGTACTCTATATTATCTTACTGATACTAACAACAAAACTAACCCATACCAGCACCATAGACGCACAAGAAGTAGAAACAATCTGAACCATTCTACCAGCCATTATTCTGATTATAATTGCTCTCCCATCCCTACGAATTCTATACATAATAGACGAAATCAACAACCCATCTCTCACAGTAAAGACCATAGGACATCAATGATACTGAAGTTATGAGTACACAGACTATGAAGACTTAAGCTTCGACTCCTATATAATTCCAACATCAGAATTGAAACCTGGAGAACTACGATTACTAGAAGTAGATAACCGAGCTGTATTACCTATAGAAATAACAATTCGAATACTAATCTCCTCCGAAGACGTTTTACACTCATGAGCAGTTCCCTCTCTAGGACTAAAAACAGACGCAATTCCAGGCCGTTTAAATCAAACAACCCTCATATCAACTCGTCCAGGCCTATTTTACGGCCAATGCTCAGAAATCTGCGGATCAAATCATAGTTTCATACCAATCGTTCTCGAACTAGTCCCATTAGAATATTTTGAAAAGTGATCTGCATCAATGTTATAAGTCATCAAGAAGCTATGCCAGCATTAACCTTTTAAGTTAAAGACCGAGAGCACAACACTCTCCTTGATGACATGCCACAACTAGACACATCAACGTGACTCACGACAATTCTATCAATATTTTTAGTCCTCTTTATTGTTCTCCAATTAAAAATCTCAAAACACGATTTCTACTATAACCCAAAATTAATAACAACAAAAACGCCAAAACAAGACGCCCCTTGAGAAACAAAATGAACGAAAATCTATTTACCTCTTTCATTACCCCTGTAATTCTAGGCCTCCCCCTTGTTACTCTCGTCATTATATTCCCTAGCTTACTATTTCCTACATCAAACCGACTAATTAATAACCGCCTTATCTCCCTCCAACAATGAGCACTTCAACTCATGTCAAAACAAATAATAAGCACTCACAACACCAAAGGACAAACATGAACATTGATATTAATGTCCCTAATTCTATTTATTGGGTCTACAAATTTATTAGGCTTATTACCCCATTCATTTACACCAACCACACAACTATCAATAAATTTAGGCATGGCTATTCCCCTATGAGCAGGGGCCGTAGTTACAGGCTTCCGCAACAAAACCAAAGCATCACTCGCCCACTTCCTACCACAAGGAACACCTACCCCACTAATCCCAATACTGGTAATTATCGAAACCATCAGCCTCTTCATCCAACCAGTAGCCCTTGCCGTACGATTAACAGCCAACATCACAGCAGGGCACTTATTAATTCACTTAATCGGAGGAGCTACCCTTGCATTATTAAATATCAATACCACAACAGCACTTATTACATTTACTATTTTAGCTCTACTAACAATCCTCGAATTCGCAGTAGCTATAGTTCAAGCCTACGTATTCACCCTCCTAGTTAGCTTATATCTGCACGACAATACATAATGACACACCAAACCCACGCCTATCACATAGTAAACCCAAGTCCCTGACCCCTCACAGGAGCACTATCTGCCCTCCTAATAACATCTGGCCTCATCATGTGATTTCACTTCAATTCAACAGCTCTACTGACCCTAGGCCTAACAACAAACATACTTACAATATACCAATGATGACGAGATGTAATCCGAGAAAGTACCTTTCAAGGCCACCATACTCCTGCTGTCCAAAAAAGCCTTCGCTACGGAATAATCCTCTTCATCGTCTCCGAAGTCCTATTCTTCACTGGCTTCTTCTGAGCCTTCTATCACTCAAGCCTTGCTCCTACACCCGAATTAGGCAGCTGCTGACCCCCAACAGGCATTCACCCACTTAACCCCTTAGAAGTCCCACTACTCAACACCTCTGTCCTTCTAGCCTCAGGAGTCTCCATTACCTGAGCCCACCACAGCCTCATAGAAGGGAACCGTAACCACATGCTACAAGCCTTATTCATCACCATTACGTTAGGCGTATACTTTACACTTCTACAAGCATCAGAATACTATGAAGCTCCCTTTACAATCTCAGACGGAGTTTACGGCTCAACTTTCTTCGTAGCTACAGGATTCCACGGCCTCCATGTCATTATTGGATCTACTTTCTTAATTGTCTGCTTCCTCCGCCAACTAAAATTTCACTTTACCTCCAATCACCATTTCGGCTTCGAAGCCGCTGCCTGATATTGACACTTCGTAGACGTAGTATGACTTTTCCTCTATGTTTCCATCTACTGATGAGGCTCATGTTCTTTTAGTATTAATTAGTACAACTGACTTCCAATCAGTTAGCTTCGGCCTAACCCGAAAAAGAACAATAAACCTTATAATTACCCTCCTAACTAACTTTACACTAGCTACATTGCTCGTGACCATCGCATTCTGACTCCCCCAACTAAACGTATACTCAGAAAAAACAAGCCCATACGAATGTGGATTCGACCCCATAGGATCTGCTCGCCTTCCTTTCTCCATAAAATTCTTTCTAGTAGCTATCACATTCCTCCTCTTCGATCTAGAAATTGCACTACTTCTACCACTACCATGGGCCTCACAAACAACTAACCTTAACACAATGCTTACTATATCCCTTCTCCTAATTTTCCTACTAGCCACAAGCCTAGCCTATGAATGAACCCAAAAAGGATTAGAATGGACCGAATATGGTACTTAGTTTAAACCAAAATAAATGATTTCGACTCATTAGATTATGATCAAACTCATAAGTACCAAATGTCCCTCGTATACATAAATATTATAATAGCATTCATAGTATCTCTCACGGGATTACTAATGTATCGATCTCACCTAATATCCTCCCTCCTATGCCTGGAAGGAATAATATTGTCCTTATTCGTTATAGCTACCCTAATAATCCTAAACTCACACTTCACTTTAGCCAGTATAATACCCATTATTCTACTAGTTTTCGCAGCCTGCGAAGCAGCACTAGGCCTATCCTTGCTAGTAATGGTATCAAACACATACGGCACCGACTACGTACAAAACCTTAATCTGCTACAATGCTAAAATACATTATTTCCACAATAATACTTATACCCCTAACCTGGCTATCAAAAAATAACATAATCTGAATTAACTCCACACTCCACAGCTTACTAATTAGCCTTACAAGCCTACTCCTTATAAACCAATTTGGCGATAACAGCCTCAACTTCTCATTAACTTTCTTCTCCGACTCCTTATCTACACCACTACTTATTCTAACCATATGACTCCTCCCCTTAATACTTATAGCTAGCCAGCATCACCTATCAAAAGAAAACCCAGCCCGAAAAAAATTCTTCATCTCAATACTAATCCTATTACAACTATTTCTAATTATGACATTCTCTGCTACAGAACTAATTCTCTTTTATATTATATTTGAAGCAACACTAGTTCCCACACTCATTATTATTACCCGATGAGGGAACCAAACAGAACGCCTAAATGCCGGTCTCTACTTCTTGTTTTATACACTAGCAGGATCCCTACCCTTACTAGTTGCACTAATCTATATTCAAAACACAATAGGATCCCTAAACTTCCTAATTCTACAATACTGAGTACAACCAATACCCAGCTCCTGATCCAACACCTTCATGTGACTAGCATGCATAATAGCCTTTATAGTAAAAATACCACTATACGGACTTCATCTCTGACTACCCAAAGCCCACGTAGAAGCCCCAATTGCAGGCTCCATAGTTCTTGCAGCAATCCTACTAAAACTAGGAGGATACGGCATGTTACGAATTACGCTTCTCCTAGATCCAATCACCGACTTTATAGCATACCCATTCATCATGCTATCACTATGAGGCATAATCATAACCAGCTCAATTTGCCTTCGTCAAACGGACCTGAAATCACTCATCGCGTACTCCTCTATTAGCCACATGGCACTTGTCATCGTTGCAATCCTAATCCAAACACCCTGAAGCTACATAGGAGCCACCGCCCTGATAATTGCCCACGGCCTTACATCCTCTATACTTTTCTGCCTAGCAAATTCTAACTACGAACGAATTCACAGCCGTACAATAATCTTAGCCCGCGGCCTACAAACACTTCTTCCACTAATAGCCACCTGATGACTCCTAGCAAGTCTAACCAACCTGGCTCTACCCCCAACAATCAACCTAATCGGAGAACTATTTGTAGTAATATCGACTTTTTCATGATCTAATATCACAATTATTCTAATAGGACTTAACATAGTAATCACTACTCTCTACACCCTCTATATACTAATCACAACACAACGGGGCAAATACACTCATCATATCAATAACATTTCACCTTCCTTCACACGAGAAAATGCACTCATATCACTACACATACTACCACTACTGCTTCTATCCCTAAACCCAAAAATTATCCTAGGACCCCTATACTGTAAATATAGTTTAAAAAAACATTAGATTGTGAATCTAACAATAGAAGCCTATCACCTTCTTATTTACCGAAAAAGTATGCAAGAACTGCTAATTCTATGCTCCCATGCCTGACAACATGGCTTTTTCAAACTTTTAAAGGATAGCAGTTATCCATTGGTCTTAGGAACCAAAAAATTGGTGCAACTCCAAATAAAAGTAATAAACCTGTTCCCATCCCTCACACTAACTACCCTAATCCTACTAACCGTACCCATCATGACAACTAGTCTTAGCACCCACAAATTCACCAATTACCCACTTTACGTAAAAACAACCATTTCATACGCCTTTATCACTAGTATAATTCCCACTATAATATTTATTCATACAGGACAAGAAATAATTATTTCAAACTGACACTGACTAACCATCCAAACCCTCAAACTATCTCTCAGCTTCAAAATAGATTACTTCTCGACAATATTTATCCCAGTATCACTATTCGTCACATGATCCATCATAGAATTCTCAATATGATACATACATTCCGACCCCAACATCAACCAATTTTTTAAGTACTTACTCTTATTTCTTATCACAATACTCATCCTCGTCACTGCAAATAACATCTTTCAACTATTCATTGGCTGAGAAGGAGTCGGAATTATATCATTTCTACTAATTGGATGGTGATACGGACGAGCAGACGCAAACACAGCAGCTCTACAAGCAATCCTATATAACCGCATTGGCGACATCGGATTTATCCTAGCAATAGCATGATTCCTAATTAACCTCAACACTTGAGACCTTCAACAAATCTTCTTACTAAAACCAGAGAACTCAAATCTACCTCTAATAGGACTAATTCTAGCCGCAACCGGAAAATCCGCACAATTTAGCCTGCACCCATGATTACCCTCCGCAATAGAGGGTCCGACACCTGTCTCAGCATTACTCCACTCAAGTACAATAGTAGTAGCAGGTATTTTCTTACTAATCCGCTTTTATCCATTAACAGAAAACAATAAACTCATCCAATCTACTATACTATGCCTAGGAGCCATTACCACACTATTTACAGCAATATGTGCCCTCACCCAAAATGACATTAAAAAAATCATCGCCTTCTCTACATCCAGCCAACTCGGCCTTATGATAGTAACAATTGGAATTAACCAGCCTCACCTAGCACTTCTTCACATCTGCACCCACGCTTTCTTCAAAGCCATATTATTTCTATGCTCCGGCTCCATCATCCACAATCTAAATAACGAACAAGATATTCGAAAAATAGGAGGCCTATTTAAAGCCATACCATTCACCGCAACAGCCCTTATTATTGGCAGCCTTGCACTAACAGGAATACCTTTCCTCACCGGATTCTACTCCAAAGATCTAATTATTGAATCCGCCAACACGTCATATACCAACGCCTGAGCCCTCTTAATAACACTAATCGCCATCTCCTTCACAGCTATCTACAGTACCCGTATTATTTTCTTCACACTCCTAGGACAACCCCGATTCCCAACCCTTATTTCTATTAATGAAAACAACCCATTCCTAATTAACTCAATTAAACGCTTACTAATCGGAAGTCTTTTCGCAGGATTCATCATTTCTAACAACATCCCCCCAACAACCATTCCCCAAACAACTATACCCTACTACCTAAAAATCACCGCCCTAACAATTACAATCCTAGGCTTTATTCTAGCACTAGAAATTAACAACATAACCCACTACTTAAAGTTCAATTACCCATCAAACATATTCAAATTTTCTAACCTACTAGGATATTATCCCACAGTCATACACCGCTTAACCCCCTATATAAATCTAACAATAAGCCAAAAATCAGCATCCTCCCTTCTAGACCTAACCTGACTAGAAACCATTATACCAAAAACCATCTCACTAACCCAAATAAAAACATCTATCATAATCACAAACCAAAAAGGCTTAATTAAATTATATTTCCTTTCCTTCCTAATTACGATTTTCACTAGCACAATTCTACTTAATTTCCACGAGTAATCTCTATAATCACCACTACACCAATTAATAAAGATCAACCAGTAACAATAACTAATCAAGTACCATAGCTGTACAAAGCAGCAATCCCCATGGCCTCCTCACTAAAAAACCCAGAATCCCCTGTATCATAAATTACCCAATCCCCCATACCATTAAACTTAAACACAATCTCCACCTCCTTATCCTTCAACACATAGTAAATTATAAAAAACTCCATCAACAAACCAGTAATAAACGTTCCTAAAACAACCTTATTAGAAACCCAAACCTCAGGATACTGCTCAGTAGCCATAGCTGTCGTATAACCAAAAACCACCATTATACCCCCTAAATAAACTAAAAAAACCATTAAACCTAAAAAAGAACCACCATAATTTAACACAATACCACACCCAACCCCACCACTCACAATCAATCCCAACCCCCCATAAATAGGCGAAGGTTTTGAAGAAAACCCTACAAAGCCCATCACAAAAATTACACTTAAAATAAATACAATGTACATAATCATTATTCCTGCATGGAATCTAACCATGACTAATGATATGAAAAACCATCGTTGTTATTCAACTACAAGAACACTAATGATCAACATCCGAAAAACTCACCCACTAATAAAAATCGTAAACAACGCACTCATTGACCTCCCAACTCCATCAAACATCTCATCATGATGAAACTTTGGATCCCTCCTAGGCACTTGCTTAGCTCTACAAATCTTAACAGGCCTATTCCTAGCAATACACTACACATCCGATACAACAATAGCATTCTCCTCTGTAACCCACATTTGTCGAGACGTAAACTATGGCTGAATCATCCGATATATGCACGCAAACGGAGCATCAATATTTTTTATCTGCCTATTTATGCATGTAGGACGAGGCCTATATTACGGATCATATACCTTCTTAGAAACATGAAACATCGGAGTAATTCTCCTATTTACAACAATAGCCACAGCATTCATAGGCTATGTCCTACCATGAGGACAGATATCATTCTGAGGAGCAACAGTCATTACCAACCTCCTCTCGGCAATCCCATACATTGGCACCAACCTAGTTGAATGAATCTGAGGGGGATTTTCAGTAGACAAAGCCACCCTCACCCGATTCTTCGCTTTCCACTTCATCCTCCCATTTATCATTGTAGCTCTCACCATAATCCACTTAATTTTCCTCCACGAAACAGGATCCAACAACCCCACAGGAATTCCATCAGACACAGACAAAATTCCATTTCACCCTTATTACACCATCAAGGACATCCTAGGCATCATACTATTAATCCTCATCCTCATATCACTAGTACTATTCACTCCCGACCTACTCGGAGACCCGGATAATTATACTCCAGCAAACCCACTCAGTACACCCTCCCACATTAAGCCAGAATGGTATTTCCTATTTGCATACGCAATCCTACGATCAATCCCCAATAAACTGGGAGGAGTCCTAGCCTTAGTCCTTTCCATCTTGATCTTAACACTCGTACCCTTCCTCCACACATCCAAACAACGAAGCATAATGTTCCGACCAATCAGCCAATGCATATTCTGACTTTTAATAGCAGACCTATTAACACTTACATGAATCGGAGGACAACCGGTTGAACACCCCTACATCACCATCGGACAATTAGCATCCATCATATATTTCCTCATCATCCTGGCAATAATACCACTAGCCAGCACCATCGAAAACAATCTCCTGAAATGAAGACAAGTCTTTGTAGTAAAATTAATACGCTGGTCTTGTAAACCAGAAAAGGAGAACAATTAACCTCCCTAAGACTCAAGGAAGAAGCGATAGCCTCACCATCAACACCCAAAGCTGAAGTTCTACTTAAACTATTCCCTGAACCACTATTAATTGCGTCTATTGATATACCCCCAAAAACACTAAGAACCTCCCCAGTATTAAATCCGCTAAAATTTTTAAACATACGACACAAATCTCCCACTCTATAAGCTTGCACGTGTAACAACATGCTTAATAACTCACCTCAATAGACACATGTACGAGTACTACACACAGACACACCATGTCATTTGCCCAAACATACCCACTAACACTCATACAATGTAAACATGATATGCGTCTAGCACACCACATGATCCATCCTATATGTATGAATATATACACTGAAGTAATATAATAAAAACATACATAAATGCAGTATACTACATGACCTACTTTGTGTGCAGTATGTACATTATAATTAATGTAATAAAGACATAC
>NW_026292205.1:0-23212 GCF_023091745.1 Budorcas taxicolor | reverse complement strand
AGAGGTGAGTCCTTATGAACTCAGCGAGGGGGAACGAGAAATAAGTTTTGAGACTCATTTTCCGGTTCAACTTATGAAAAACCCTTTGCAAGCATGACATGTATCACAAGTAAGTACATAATGTAATATAACAGTAAAAGAACTCAATTACCCGTCTTTCCTCCCCGAGGTCCTCTAGGAACCAAGCGAGAGTACTTATACACATAGTGAAAAGGATACGGTGAGCTTTTGCTCTCAGTTCGTTTCCAGTATCAGTTGTTGCGGCCGACTTCAAATCATCCCCTTATCATGCCAAATGGGTGTACTCCGGATGTACCCCGAAATCCTACGACCCAACTCTTCGAGGAAGTCTAGCCCCCAAGCGAGAGAGGGAATTGGAGAATGGTAGTCACGGTTGAACCGGCAAGCCCGATGCCGCCCGATGTGCGTGAACGCTACCACGCCAGAATGAAAGGTTGCAACCTTGTATGCAATGCACATTTATGACATTTAATATATCACATTAGGAGGACAACAAAGTAAGTTACCTCCGAGCAGTCATAAGATTGCACATTAACAAGTAAACATGCGAGGCACGATATGACAAGTAATTTCACTTGAAAGGCACATGGAGTTATATGAATATTAAACAGGAAGCCATGTAACGCATGTAAATCAAGTCATATAACTCATTTCGAAGTCCACATAATCAAATAATAAGATTATTCAACAAGCAACGACATTTACGTGGGACCGGGTGCAAGAAATGCCTACTTGTCAACATGTAATCATCGAAATCATGTTTAGGGCTATGAGGGCAACTACGGGCAGCCTACTAATTACGTAATTAAACATGATATTCATAGGATTAACACTTAGCGAGTTTTTCCTAGTCATTAGAGTTTCATTTCTTGCTCACCCGTGCAATTAAGCCCTAAATTGTCACGTGATTAAACTCAAGCCATGCATTGATTAATTCAAGCACCCTCAAGCATTCAAAACAGTCTACACAACATCCCAATGCCACAATCCCAAGCAATTAATACAACAAGAGAAGCTACAATAATTTTTCTAAGCATATCACTAGGTGAAACCCTCACTGCAATGGACTGTTTTCTCACAATCATTGAGACAAGAAAACAATCTCCAATTCCAGTGAACAAGATGTAAAATTAAATATTAAGGAGTGAACTAAATTCAGAAACAAACCTCACATCATTTGGAGTTCGGGTTCAAGAGTTATAGCCAAAACAGTGAGACTATGCAAAACTGTTCAGATTTGCACACATTTTAATACTTGTCGTTTTTGAGGGCCTTAGGGTCAGATTTAGCCTTAGTCCATTTGGGAAAAAAATGTCCAGAACTGAAAAATATAGCAGAACACCCAATTTCATGCATTTTGGATATCATTTACTAAGTCCAAACTAGTTCGTTCTACAAGAACAGTGAATCTGCCAAAACCTGCTTCATTTTCCAAGATTTTTCAGATTTGGACACATTTTGATATTTTGCCATTTTGTGGACCTTAGAGTCAAAATTATCTTTGGCCTATTTCTGTGAAAAATGTTCAGAACTGGCAAAAATAGTCATCTACCAATTTTCACGTATTTTAAACCTCATTTACCTGGTCAAAATCAGCCTGCACCAACAAGACAGAAGACTGTCCCATACGCGATTTCATCTATCTTCACATTCTAGCCAAATATCTTGCCATGCATGTTTATAAAAGCTCATGAACACACATATATCAGAAGTACAGAAGTAAAAATAGACATTTAAAGGCATGCATGTGGATTTTGGAAGATTTTCAAGAAGTTTTAGCCCTCACCTTAGCAAGACAACAAGGAAAATGCACAAACTCTTGATGAAGTACAATGTCAACCCTTTTTCCTTGCTTAGCCGAGAGACCACTTGATTTTCTCTAATTTCCTAGCTTAGTAACCAAGTTCTTAGTAGGTGCATGTGGTTAGAACAAGAAGAAGATGAAATGGAAGCTAACAACTCACCTAAGCCGAAATGGAGGTTCAATGAGCTTGCATGTGAGTTTCTTTGCTCCTAGCTTTGCTTGGTTGAACTCCTAGTTTCTTGCATGACTTGATGAACCATTGGATGAAGAACTTAAGCTATGGAGTCTATAGTTTCAGCTAGGGCCGAGAGAGAGAGGAGAAATGAGAGAGAGTGAGAGAAAATGTGAGAAAGAAAGAAAGAATGAAAGAAAAAAAATGAAAAGCTTGCTAGGTTGATGCTTGTGTCGGCCTTGGGCCTTGAGAATTCTGAATTTGTGTCTTCAAGAAGCATAATTTGAATCATCCTAGCATGGGCAAGAGAATAGGTCGAGATTTGGTGCATTGGGGGTTTTTGAGCCATTTTTTTTTATTGCTTTGTGTCATTAGTTGTCATAGAATTGCTAGGAATGAATTTGAATTAAGCAAGCAAGCACAAATGCACAAAAGGTGGTCGGCCAAGGCATTGCAAGAATCTGAATTTTTGTCTTGGTTGAACAATATTTAATTGTGTGTTTGGGATATGCAAAGAATAAAGAATAAAGAATGTCTAGCTTTTTGTGAGATTTTGTCTTATATTGGGTTGAATTAGCAATTTAATATTAGTTAGTGGAATTTGTAGGATTAATTAATGATTTAGTGCTTCGTGTAAGATGTTTTCTTGATTAGCGTGAGGGCATGCTTTCCTAGGTTTAGGGCACACACTATGAGGTAAGGCACGAACTAGGAGACGAATGCACATTTCTCAAGTAAATGCTTGCAACCCTAAATGTATGCACGTAGTTCAATACAAGGCACACAAAACGAAACACGATTCTTAAACCTAAGTCAAGGCACGCAAATTTAGGTTAGGGCACACAAAACGAGGTATCGCATGCAAATCTAGTTCGGGCCTCACAGAAGTTGTCTTGCCCAAGGTGCCACGGGATTCGGTAATAGAAATGTGATGGATTAGGTTGTCGTCCTTTTCGCGGCTCACGACATACGATTCAGGATAGAAAAATAGCACAAAAGAATAAAAGTGTCTAGAAATTGATAAAAACGTTCAATTTTGGGCACTGAAAATAGGCACAGCTGAGCAGGCTTGCTGGCCCCATCGTAGAGCTCTCAAAGAGCTTTCCAACTGTATGTTGTACGCCGCGTAACTCCTTACGGATCAAAAGTTATGGGCACCAGAGCGACGGATACCTGGTCACAAGCCCCACGCCCTCGGTTTGCGGGCCCAGCCTCTACGTGAAGTGAAGTTGTCTTGGCCAAGGTGCCGTGGGATTTGGTAATAGAAATGTGATGGATTACGTTGTCGTCCTTTCCGCGACTCACGACGTACGATCCGGGACCAAAAAACAGCGCAAAATAAGAAAAGTGTCCCGAAACTGATGAAAACATTCGATTTTGGGCTTCTAAAATAAGCGCAGCCAATCAAGCTTGCTGTCCCCGTCGTAGAGTTCTTGGAGAGCTTTCCAACGGTATGTTGTGTGCCACGTAACTCCTTACGGATCAAAAGTTATGGGCACCGGAGAGACGGATACCTGGTCACAAGCCCTACGCCGTCAGTTTGCAAGCCCAGCCTCTACGTGAAGTAAAGTTGTCTTGCCAAAGTTGCCGTGGGATTCGGTAATAGAAATGTGATGGATATTAGGTTGTCGTTCTTTTCGCAGCTCACGACGTACAATCCGGGATGAAAAAACAGCGCAAAAGAAGAAAAGTGTCCCGAAATGGATGAAAACATTCAATTTTGGGCTCCAAAAATGGGCGCAATTGTTTAGTCTTGCAGCTCCCGTCGTAGAGCTCGCGGAGAGCTTTCCAATGGTATGCTGTACGCGACGTAACTCCTTACGGATCAAAAGTTATATGCACCGGAGCGACGGATACCTGGTTACAAGCCCCACGCCCTCGATTTGCGGGCCCAGCCTCTACGTAAAGTGAAGTTGTCTTGCCTAAGGGGCCATGGGATTTGGTAATAGAAATGTGATGGATTAGGTTGTCGTCTTTTTCGAGGCTCACAACGTACGATCCGGGATGAAAAAATAGCGTAAAAGAAGAAAAGTGTCCCGAAACTGATGAAAACATTCGATTTTGGGCTCAAAAAATAGGCGCAGCCGAGCAGGCTTGGTTCCCCTATTGTAGAGCTTGTGGAGAGCATTCCAACGGTATGTTGTGCGTCGCGTAACTCGTTACGGATCAAAAGTTATGAGCACCGGAGCGACGGATACCTCGTCACAAGCCCCACGCCCTCGGTTTGTGGGCCCTGCCTCTACTTGAAGTGAAGTTGTCTTGCCCAAGGTGCTGTGGAATTTGGTAATAGAAATGTGATGGATTTGGTTGTCGTTCTTTAAGCGGCACACGACGTATGATCTGGGATTGAAAAACAGCGCAAAAGAAGAAAAGTGTCCTAAAGCTTATGAAAATGTTTGATTTTTGACTTAGAAAATAGGCGCAGCTGAGCAGGCTTGCTGCCCCTATCGTAGAGCTCTCAGAGAGCTTTCCAACAGTATACTGTACGTCGCGTAACTCTTTACGGATCAAAAGTTATGGGTATCGGAGCTACAGATACCTGGTCACAAGCCCCTCACCCTCGGTTTACGGGCCCAGCCTCTACGTGAAGTGAAGTTGTCTTGCCCAAAGGGCCGTGGAATTCTGTAATAGAAATGTGATAGATTAGGTTGTCGTCCTTTTTGCGGCTTACGACGTACGATCCGGAACAAAAAAATAGCGTAAAAGAAGAAAAGTATCCCGAAACTGAAGAATACATTCGATTTTGGGCTCCAAAAACATGCACAGCCTAGGCGGCTTGCTGCCCCCATCGTAGAGCTCGGGGAGAGCTTTCCAACGGTATGATGTGCGCTGTGTAACTCCTTACGGATCAAAAGTTTTGGGCACCGGAGCGACGGATGCCAAGTCACAAGCCCCACACCCTCGATTTGAGGATCCAGCCTCTACGTGAAGTGAAGTTGTCTGGACCAAGTTGCCATGGGATTCGGTAATGAAAATGTGATGGATTAGGTTGTCGTCCTTTTCGCGGCTCACGACGAACGATTCGGGATCGAAAAATAGCGCAAAAGAAGAAAAGTGTCCCAAAATTGATAAAAACGTTGAATTTTGGGCACCAAAAATAGGTGCAGCTGAGCAGGCTAGCTTCCCCCGTCGTAGAGCTCTCAGAGAGCTTTCCAACGGTATGCTGTGCGCCGCGTAACTCCTTACGGATCAAAAGTTATGGGCACCGGAGCGACGGATACATGGTTACAAGCCTCACGCCCTCGATTTGCGGGCCTAACATCTACGTGAAGTGAAGTTGTCTTCGCCAAGGTACCATGGGATTCGGTAATAGAAATGTGATGGATTAGGTTGTCATCCTTTTCGCGGCTCACGACGTACGATCCGGGACGGAAAAACAGCACAGAAGAAGAAAAGTATCCCAAAACTGATTAAAACATTCAATTTTGGGCTCTGAAAACAGGCAGCCGGGCAAGCTTGCTGCCCCATCGTAGAGCTCTTGGAGAGCTTTCCAACGGTATGCTGTGCGCCGCGTAACTCTTTGCGGATCAAAAGTTATGGGTGCCGGAGCGACGGATACCTGGTCACAAGCCCTACGCCCTCGATTTGCGGGCCCAGCCTCTACGTGATGTGAAGTTGTCTTGCCCAAGGTGTCGTGGGATTCAGTAATAAAAATGTGATGGATTAGGTTGTCGTCCTTTTCACAGCTCACGACATACAATCCAGGATGGAAAAACAGAGCAAAAGAAGAAAAGTGTCCTGAAACAGATGAAAAAGTTCAATTTTGGGCTCCGAAAATAGGCGCAGCCGAGTAGGCTTGCTGCTCCCATCGTAGAGCTCTCGGAGAGCTTTCCAATGGTATGCTTTGCGTCGCGTAACTCCTTACAGATCAAAAGTTATGGGCTCCGGAGTGACGGATACCTAGTCACAAGCCCCACGCCCTCGCTTTGTCCCCCTTGCCATTTAGGTCAATCCTTGATCTGATGCTGATCATTGCCACACCCGCACGCATCGTCCTGACTTCTTCCAGCACTGGGCCTCGGTGTGACCCTTTTTGTCACAGTAAGAACAGTTGATAGACTGAGTAGCAAGTGAACTACCTGTGGATCCGCGGGTGGAAGAGGCTGATGGTGCTTTAGTCGGGCCACGGTTATTAACTAGTCTGTTCTGGCTCTGGCCCTGACTGCGACTCTGAGTCTAGAATTTCCTCTGTTGTCCTAGAGGCTGATATGGTTTCTTGTTCGGCTGGCTTGAACCGGCTCTATCAAGTTTCCTCTTCTCAACTCGGGAGGCAGCAGTAAGGAGAGCAGAATAGGTAGTGAAGTCATGCGAAGCCAATTGATCCTGAATTTCTGGCCTCAACCCATTCATAAATTTCCACATCTTCGCCTCATGGGTATTGACCATGTATTGAGCATAGTGGGATAGTCTGTAAAAACGAGCCTCATACTGGGCCACTGTCATGTTACCCTGGTTCAAATGCATGAATTCTTCAATTCGCCTCTGCTTGGAAACTACAGGTACGTATTTCTCCTTGAATGCCTTAACGAAATTACCCCACAAGCGAGATGTATGATCAGTTTCCCAAAGTGCCTCCACTGTGTGCCACCAATGCTCAGCATCCCCGTGTAGCAGAAACACATCGAACTCAACCTTTTCTTCATCAGTATAGTCAAGTGGCCTGAAAATCTTTTCAATCTCAGACAGTCAAGCCTCTGGCTTTTCATCATCAACTTCCCCGTAGAATTTGGACGGGTGAAAGTCAAGGAACTCCCGCATTCTGCTATTTTCTCCCATTGTTACCACCATTCCTGTTGTTGTTGTTTGCTTCACGTGCATCTTGATGTTCCATCACTCGCGACACGCGATCCATAGCATTCGCTATCATGTTAAACATGGCCATGCCGGGATTAGTTTGATGAGCATCTCTGGCTTCTTGAGGCTCATCGCTCCTATTGGTATTGCAGGTACTAGGGCCAGCCATCTATAGGCATAGATTATGATGCACAATTTATTGGAATATGACAAGACAATAATTTAATGTATAAGGTATGCAACATATAATTTTACATAGACATACAATTCTCAAAACAATTAAGACATGTTAATCACATAAGCACATAGAAATAGAGAAGGCACAACTGATATTGTCACACATTAACACACATAAACAAGTCATCCCAATAACCTTAGGGTTTCTACCCATGGTCCGAGAGTTAAACCTGACTTAAGCAATCTAAGCTCTGATACCATTAATATAAGGTGTCACGCCCCAATCCGACCTATAGAGGTTAGACTAGGGTGTGATCTAAACATTCACGTTCTTTTATGGCTATAACTGATTAACGAATAATAAGCTTATCCGTTAGACTAGAACTCCAAAAATTCTTCGAAAAACCGGCAGCATAACGGTTGTAATTGGCTCTTTAGTTTGACCAAATTTTCTAAATGCCTCAAAACTTTCAATCTCAAATTCGATTCCAACCAAGATTACTATTTATCACCAACTGAAATGCCTACTAGTTATTTCGAAGTCTCGTTTGATTAACAACCTAGCATGATAACTATGTCTCGTTTGTTTATCAATCCTTGTTACAAAAGTACCTGTTGATCTTAGCTTACCAATGAGTACCTGCTTAAGATTGGATAGATTCATTTTACCTAACCCTTTACCTAATACTTCATAAGCCTATGATAGATACTAAACCAGTAGCGATAGCAAAACGACCAGAAGAATGTCTATCTAGTTATGATCAGTACAAACCAAAATTAGACCCCAAATTACAACGGGGGTCATTTACAATAACGACAACAAGCAACATAAGAAATAGTCTTCAAAACAACATATCGTTCACAAAATAGCCACAGTCAAGTAAGGCACGTAGGGCAGACAATCACTCCAAGAAGTCATCGATAGGCACGCTATCCTCAGGTACCTGTTCCTAATATTCTTCACCTGAGATGATAAAGGAGGGTGAGTCCTTATGAACTCAGCGAGGGGGAATGAGAAATAAGTTTTGAAACTCTTTTTTCTGTTCAACTTATGAAAACCCTTTTTTGAAAGCATGACAGATAACACAAGTAAGTTCATAATGTAATATAAAAGTAAAGGAACACAATTACCAGTCTTTCCTCCCCGAGGTCCTCTAGGAACCAAGCGAGAGTACTTATACACATAGTGAAAAGGATACGGTGAGCTTTTGCTCTCAATTCATTTCCAGTTTCAGTTGTTGCGGCCGACTTCAAATCATCCACTTATCATGCCAAATGGGTGTACTCCGGATGTACCCCGAAATCCTACAACCCAACTCTCCGAGGAACTCTAGTCCCCAAGCGAGAGAGAGAATTGGACAATGGTAGTCATGGTTGCACCGGCAAGCCCGATGACGCCCGATGTGCATGAAACGCTACCACGCCAGAATGAAAGGTAGCAACCTTTTATGCAATGCACATTTATAACATTTAATATATCACGTTAGGAGAACAACAAAGTAGGTTGCCTCCGAGTAGTCATAAGATCGCACATTGACAAGTAAACACACAAGGCATGCTTTGACAGGTAATTTCACTTGTAAGGCACAAGGAGTTATATGAATATTAAACGGGAAGCCATGTAACACATGTAAATCAAGTCATATAACTCACTTCGGGGTTCACGTAATCAAGTAATAAATTTATACAAGCATGCAACGACGTCCACATGAGACCGGGTGCAAGAAAAGTCTACTTATCAACATGTAATCATTGGAATCACATTTCAAGTACTTAACATTTCTTAGGCAGCCCACTAATCACACAATTAAACACATTAATCATATGATCATCACTTAGCGAGATTTCATAGTTAATAGGGTTTCAATTCATGTTTACACGTGCGATTAAGCCTCAATTTGTCACGTAATTAAACCCAAGCCATGCATCGATTAATTAAAACATCCTCAATCATCCAAAACAGTCCACACAACATCCAAGTGCCACAATCCCAAGCATTTAATACCACAAGAGGAGTTACAATAATTTTCAAAGCATATCACTAGATAAAAACCTCACTGCAATGGTCTGATTTCTCACAATCATTTGGTCAAGAAAACAATCTCCAATCCCATTGAACAAAATTTCAAATTAAATCTTAATGAGTGATTTAAATCCCGAAACAAACCTCACCTTATTTGGAGTTCAGATTCAAGAGTTATAGCTAAAACCGTGAGACTACGCAAAACTGTCCAGATTCGTACAGATTTCAATATTTGCCATTTTTTAGGGTCTTAGGGTCAGATTTAGCTTTAGTCTATTTCTGACAAAAATGTCCAGAACTGAAAAATATAGTAGCCTACCAAATTTCATGAATTTTCGATATCGTTTACTAGGTCAAAATTGTTTTGTTATACAAGGATAGTGAACTGCCAAAAACCTGCTCCATTTTTCCAGATTTTCCAAATTTAGACACCTTTCGATGTTTTGCCATTTTAGAGACCTTAGATTCAAAATTGGCCTTGGCCTATTTCTATGAAAAATTCTCAGAACTGGCAAAACGAGTCACCTACCAATTTTCAAGCATTTTCAACATCATCTACCAGGTCAAATGTACTTCGCTCTAACAAGTCAGAAATCTGTCATTTTTGCGATTTCACCTATCTTCAAGTTCTAGCTAAATATCTTGCCATGCATGGTTACAAAAGCTCATGTACACACATATACCACAAGTACAGAGGTAAAAATAGACATGTGAAGGCATGCATGTGAATTTTGAAAGCTTTTAAAAGAGTTTTAGCCCTCACCTTAGCAAGACAATGAATGAAGATGCACAAAGCTCTTGAAGATGCACAAAATCGTCTTTTCTCCTTGCTTGGCCGAGAGATAACTTGAGATTCTCTAATTCCTAGCCTAGTTACCATGTTCTTAGTATTTGCATGTGGCTAGAACAACAGGAAATGAAATAGAAGCTATCAACATACCTAGGGCCGAAATGAGAGTTCTATGAGCTTGCATACAAATTTTCTTGCTTCTAGCTTGCTTGGTCGAGCTTCCTAGGGGCCTTGAGTGTCTTGGTGAGCTTTAGGAGAGGAGCTTAAGCTATGGAACTTGAGGGTGCAGCTTTGGCCGAGAGAGAGAGAGAGAAATGAGAGAATGAGAGTTGAGAGAAAGAAAAATGAAATGCTTTGAAGAGTTTTGATGCTTTTTGTGAGCATATGTCAGCCTTAGCTCTACAATTTCTGATTTATGTCATTTTTGATGCATGTTGAATTGTTTTAGAATGGGACATTGAGTGGGTCGAGAATGTGGAGCATGGTGGTGGATAAAATAATGCTTGGTTTTCATTTTTTGCATTGTGTGAAGTGATTTTGTAATAGGCTTGTCTAGGAAAGTTTTTAAATTATGCAAGCTTGTTAAAATGCAAGAAGTGGTCGGCCAAAGCATGCTCAAATCTGAATTTTTTGTTATGTCTTGAGCATTATTTAATTGTATGCTTGGGATATGCAAAAGAATAAAGAATAAAGAATAAGAATGTTTAGCTTTTGGTAAAATTTTGTCTTCTAGTGCATTGACTGAGCATTTTAATATTAGTTAGTGGAATTTGTAGAATTAATTAATTGTCAGATGCTTTCTTGATTAGCGTACGGGCACGTTTTCCTAGGTTTAGGGCACTAACTACGAGGTAAAGCACGAACTACGAGACGAATGCACGTTTTCCAAGTAAATGCACACAACTCTAAATGAACGCACGTAATTCAATGCAAGGCACATAAAATGAGACACGACTCTTAAACCTAGGTCAATGCACGAAATTCTTGGTTAGGGCACACGAAACGAGGTATCGCACGCAAATTGAGGTCGGGCCTCATAGCAGCCGAGCAGGCTTGCTGCCCCCGTCATAGAGCTCGCGGAGAGCTTTCCAACGGTATGCTGTGCGCCACGTAACTCCTTACGGATCAAAAGTTTTGGGCACCGGAGCGACGGATACCAGGTCATAAGCCCCACGCCCTCAGTTTGCGGGCCTAGCCTCTAAGTGAAGTGAAGTTGTCTTGCCCAAGGTGCCATGGATTCAGTAATAGAAATGTGATGGATTAGGATGTCGTCCTTTTCGCGGCTCACGACATACGATTCGGGATAGAAAAATAGCGCAAAAGAAGAAAAGTGTCCCGAAATTGATAAAAATGTTCAATTTTGGACACCGAAAATAGGCGCAGCTAAGCAGGCTTGCTGCCCCCGTCGTAGAACTCTCGGAGAGCTTTCCAACGGTATGCTGTGCGCCGCGTAACTCCTTACGGATCAAAAGTTATGGGCACCGGAGCGACGGATACCTGGTCACAAGCCCCATGCCCTCTGTTTGCGGGCCCAACCTCTATGTGAAGTGAAGTTGTCTTGGCCAAGGTACCGTGGGATTCGGTAATAGAAATGTGATGGATTAGTTTATCGTCCTTTTCGCGGCTCACGACATATGATCCGGGATAAAAAAAACAGCGCAAAAGAAGAAAAGTAAACTGAAACAAATGAAAACGTTCAATTTTGGGCTCCAAAAATAGGCGCAGCCGAGTAGGCTTGCTGCTCCCGTCGTAGAGCTCTCATAGAGCTTTCTAACGGTATCCTGTGCGCCGCGTAACTACTTACGGATCAAAAGTTATGAGCTCCGGAGCGACGGATACCTGGTCACAAACCCCACGCCCTCGCTTTGCGGGCCCAGCCTCTACATGAAGTGAATTTTTCTTGCCAAAGTTGACATGGGATTCGATAATAGAAATGTGATGGATTAGGTTGTCATTCTTTTCGCAGCTCACGACGTACGATCCGGGATGAAAAAACTACGCAAAAGAAGAAAAGTGTCCCGAAACTGTGGAAAACGTTTGATTCTGGTCTCCAAAAATAGGCGCAGCCTAGTAGGCTTGCTGCCCCTGTCGTAGAGCTCTCGGAGAGCTTTCCAATTGTATGATGTGCGCCGCGTAACTCCTTACGGATCAAAAGTTATGGGCACCGGAGCATCGGATACCTGGTAACAAGCCCCATGCCCTCGGTTTTCGGGCCCAGCCACTACGTGAAGTGAAGTTGTCTTGCCAAAGTTGCCGTGGGATTCGGTAATACAAATGTGATGGATTAGGTTGTCGTTCTTTTCGCAGCTCACGACGTACGATCCTGGACAAAAAAACAGCGCAAAAGAAGAAAAGTATCCCAAAATAGATGAAAACGTTCAATTTTGGGCACCAAAAATAAGCACAGCCAATTAGGTTTGCTGCTCCCGTCGTAGAGCTCTCGGAGAGCTTTCCAACGGTATGCTGTGCGCCAAGTAACTCCTTACGGATCAAAAGTTATGGATATCGGAGCAACGGATACCTGGTCACAAGCCCCACGCCCTCGCTTTGCGGGCCCAGCCTCTACGTGAAGTGAGGTTGTCTTGCCGAAGGTGCCACGGGATTCGGTAATAAAAATGTGATGGATTAGGTTGTCGTCCTTTTCGCGGCTCATGACTTACGATCCGGGACGGAAAAATAACGTAAAAGAAAAAAAGTTTCCCGAAACTGATGAAAACGTTGGATTTTGAGCTCCAAAAATAGGCACAGACGAGCGGGCTTGGTTCCCTCGTCGTAGAGCTCGCGGAGAGCTTTCCAACGGTATGCTGTGCGCCGCGTAACTCTTTACGGATCAAAAGTTATGGGCACCGGAGCGACGGATACCTGGTCACAAGTCCCACGCCTCGGTTTATGGGCCCAGCCTCTACGTGAAGTGAAGTTATCTTACCTAAGGGGCCGTGGGATTCAGGAATAGAAATGTGATGGATTAGGTTGTTGTCCTTTTCGCGGCTCACGACGTACGATCCGGGATAAAAAAATAGCGTAAAAGAAGAAAACTGTCCCGAAACTGATGAAAACGTTCTATTTTAGGCACCAAAAATAGGCGCAGCAAAGCAGGTTTGCTTCCCCCATCGTAGAGCTCGCGGAGAACTTTCCAACGGTATGTTGTGTGCCACGTAACTCCTTACAGATCAAAAGTTATGGGCAACGGAGCGACGAATACCTGGTCACAAGCTAACGCCTTCGGTTTGCGGGCTCAGCCTCTACGTGATGTGAAGTTGTCTTGCCCAAGGTGCTGTGTGATTCGGTAATAGAAATGTGATGGATTAGGCTATTGTCCTTTTTGTGGCTCACGACGTACGATCCGGGACGGAAAAACAGCGCAAAAGAAGAAAAGTATCCCAAAACTTCTGAAAATGTTAGATTTTGGGCTTTGAAAATAGGCGTAGCCGAGCATGCTAGGTGCCCCCATCGTAGATCTCTCAGAGAACTTTCCAACGGTATGCTATGTGCCGCGTAACTCCTTATGGATCAAAAGTTATGGGCACCGAAGCGACGGATACCTAGTCACAAGCCCCACACCCTCGGTTTGCAGGCCCAGCCTCTACATGAAGTGAAGTTGTCTTGCCCAAGGTGCCATGGGATTCGGTAATAGAAATGGGATGGATTAGGTTATCGTGCTTTTCGCGACTCATGACGTACGATCCGGGACGAAAAAACACGTAAAAGAAGAAAAGTATACCAAAAGTGATGAAAACGTTCAATTTTAGGCTCCGAAAACTAGCGCAGCTGAGCAGGCTTGTTGCCCTCGTCGTAGAGCTCTCAGAGAGCTTTCCAACTGTATGTTGTGCGCTGCGTAACTCTTTACGGATCAAAAGTTACGGGCACCGGAGCAACAGATACCTGGTCACAAGCCCCACACCCTCGGTTTGCGAGCCCAACCTCTACGTGAAGTGAAGTTGTCTTGCCCAAGGGGCCGTGGGATTCGGTAATAGAAATGTGATGGATTAGGTTTTCGTTCTTTTCGCGACTCACGACGTACGATCCGGGATGAAAAAACCGCATAAAAGAAGAAAAGTGTCCCAAAACTGATGAAAACGTTCGATTTTGGGCTCCTAAAAAAGGCGCAGTCGAGCAGGCTTGGTGCCCCCGTCATGGGGCTCATGGAGAGCTTTCCAACGGTATGCTGTGCACCGCGTAACTCCTTACGGATCAAAAGTTATGGGCACCGGAGTGACGGATACCTGGTCACAAGCCCCACGCCCTCGCTTTGTGGGCCCAGCCTCTACGTGAAGTGAAGTTGTCTTGCCCAAAGGGCCATGGGATTCGATAATAGAAATGTGATGGATTAGGTTGTCGTCCTTTTCGCGGCTCACGACGTACGATCTGCGATGAAAAAACAGCGAAAAAGAAGAAAAGTGTCCCGAAACTGATGAAAACGTTCAACTTTGGGCTTCGAAAATAGGCGCTGCCAAGCATGCTAGATGTCCCTGTCATAGAGCTCTCAGTGAGCTTTCCAACGGTATGCTGTGCGCCGCGTAACTCCTTACGGATCAAAAGTTAAGGGCATCGGTGCGACGGATACCTGGTCACAAGCCCCACGCCATCTGTTTGTGTGCCCAGCCTCTACGTGAAGTGAAGTTGTCTTGCCCACGGTGCTGTGAGATTTGGTAATAGAAATGTGATGGATTAGGTTGTCGTCTTTTTCGTGGCTCACGACATACGATCCGGGACGGAAAAATAGCGCAAAAAAAGAAAAGTGTCCCAAAATTTTTGAAAATGTTCGATTTTGGGCTCTGAAAACAGGTACAACCGAGCATGCTAGGTGCCCTCTTTGTAGAGCTCTCAGAGAGCTTTCCAACGGTATGTTTTGCGCCGCGTAACTCCTTATGGATCAAAAGTTATCGGCACCGGAGCGACGGATACCTCGTCACAAGCCCCACGCCCTCGGTTTGCGGGCCCAGCCTCTATGTGAGGTGAAGTTGTCTTGCCCAAGGTGCCATGGGATTCGGTAATAGAAATGTGATAGATTAGGTTGTTGTCTTTTTCGAGACTCACGACGTACGATCCATGACGGAAAAACAACATAAAGGAAGAAAAGTGTCCCGAAAGTGATGAAAGCGTTCGATTTTGGGCTCCGAAAACAGGCGCAGCCGAGCAGGCTTCTTGCCCCCGTCGTAGAGATCTCAGAGAGCCTTCCAACGGTATGTTGTGAGCCGCATAACTCCTTACCCGTGCAGCCTACTAAACATATAATTAAACACGATATTCATTGGATCAACACTTAGTGAATTTACCTAGTCACTAGGGTTTCCATTTTGTGCTTACCCGTGCGATTAAGCCCCAAGTCAACTTCAAAATCAATCTCAAGCCATGCATCGATTAATTCAAACACCCTCAAGTATTCAAAACAGTCCACACAACATCCCAATGCCACAATCCCAAGCATTTAACACAACAAGAGAAGCTACAATAATTTTTCTAAGCATATCACTAAGTGAAACCCTCACTGCAATGGGCTGTTTTCTCACAATCATTAAGACAAGCAAACAATCTACAATTCTAGTGAATAAGATTTCAAATTAAATCTTAAGAAGTGAACTAAATTCAGAAACAAACCTTGCATCATTTGGAGTTCGGGTTCAATAGTTATAGCCAAAACAGTGAGATTGCACAAAACTGTCCAGATTTGCACACATTTCAATACTTGTCGTTTTTGACGTCCTTAGGGTCAGATTTAGCCTTAGTCCATTCCTGACAAAAATGTCCAGAACTGAAAAATATAGCATCAAACCAAATTTAATGCATTTTGGATATCATTTACTAAGTCAAAACTGGTTCGTTCTACAAGGTCAGTGAAACTGCCAAAACCTGCTTCATTTTTCCAGATTTTCCAGATCTGGACACATTTTAATAACTTGCCATTTTGGAGACCTTAGAGTCAAAATTAGCTTTGGCCTATTTCTAGGAAAAATGTTTAGAACTGGCATAACTAGTTACATACCAATTTTCACGCATTTTTAAAATCATTTGCCTAGCCACAATCATCTCGCACCAACAAGACAGAAAGCTGTCACAAACCCGAATTCATCTATCACCACCTTCTAGCTCAAAATCTTGCCATGCATGGTTATAAAAGCTTATGAACACACATATATCTCAAGTACAGAAGCAAAGATAAACATTTAAGGGCATGCATGTGGGTTTTTGAAAGATTTTCAAGAAGTTTTAGCCCTCACCTTAGCACTCTTGGTGAAGCACAAAGTTGATCTTCTTCCTTGCTTAGCCAAGACACCAACTCAATTTTTCTCTATTTTTCCTAGCTTAGTGACCAAGTTCTTAGTAGGTTCATGTGGTTAGAACAAGAAGAAAAGAAATGGAAGCTAGGAAACTCACCTAGGCCGAAATGGTTGTTCAAAGAGCTTGCATGTGTGATTCTTGCAACTTAGCTTGCTTAGTCGAGCTTCTTAGCTACTTGCTTGCCTTGATGAACCATGGAAAGATGAAGATGAGCTATGGAGTGAATGAACTCAGCCAAAGCCGAGAGAGAGAGAGAGAAGAATGAGAGGGAGAGAGAGAAATGTGAGGAGATGAGAGAAATGAAAGAAAAATGAAGGCTTTGCAAAAGATGAAGCATGTGTCAGCCTTGGGCATACAAAAAATCAGATTTGTGTCTTCAAGCATGGTTTTTGAATTATCTAGCATGGGCAAGGAGCCTATGTCGAGATTGGTGGCTTTGGGGAGGTCTTTGAGCTAATTTTTTATGCATTTGTGTCATAGAATTGTCATAGAATGTTTGGAGAATAATTGAATTAAGCAAGCAAGCACAAAAGCCCACATGGTGGTCGGTCAAGGCATGTAAAATCTGATTTTTTTGTCATCTTTTGAGCATTATTTAATTGCATGTTTGAAAGTGCAAAAGAATAAGGAATAAAGAATAAGGAATTTCTAGCTTTTTGTGAGATTTTGTCTTCTAGTGAGTTGAATTAGTAATTTAATATTAGTTAGTGGGATTCGTAGGATTAATTATTGATCTAGTGCTTCGTGTAAGATGCTTTCTTGATTAGCGTGAGGGCACGCTTTCCTAGGTTTTGGGCATGCACTACGAGGTAGGACACGAACTACGAGACAAATGCATGTTTTTCAAGTAAATGCACACAACCCTAAATGAATGCACGTAATTCAATGCAAGGCACACAAAACGAAACACGATTCTTAAACTTAAGTCAAGGCACGCAAATCTAAGTTATGGCACACAAAACGAGGTATCGCACGCAAATCGAGGTCGGGCCTCACATCCTCCCCTCAAAAGAATTTCGTCCCGAAATTCATTCTTACCTATTGAGGTCAGTTAGATGGGTTCTGGCCATTGATATTCTACTCCGGGCCGATGCTCGCTCCATGATCCCCTTTTCCAAAACTAATTCACTTCTAAATTTTCTCCAATTGTTAATTCAGTATGACCCCTACATTTGTAGTTCGTTCCTTTGAACGACTCTATTCTCCATTTGATCTTAAGGTCAAGTTCATTAACTAAGGTTAGAATCTTTATATATAGTCATCAAAGCTGCATCGGTATTCTAACTATATAACTATAACTCCAAAATCATGACTTATGTCGTGTCGATTTTGCACTCATATCTCAAAAGGAATATCCCAATAATACCACGATCCTAGGGTGGCATACACTAATTTCAATATGATAAATCTATATCCGATTTACATACCATGTCAACTACTTCAAACTGTTATCACATAGGCCATACACAGGTTATGGATCATTTCACAATACGACCCTATTTTCAGGAAGAACTCTTCCAAACAAACTAATCCATTTCAAGTCGTCATCTATCGATAGTATCATAGTCCTTTTTATCTCATAAGTACATTAGATTAGCAAGTCTTCTAGTGACTAGTCTCCAAGTTACAGGCTTCTATTCACTAACCTCCTTTCCCGGCTTTGTTAACCTTCACGTCATAATCAACGAGAAAGACCGTTGAGATTCGTTAAACTCAACTCTAAGGCTTATTAAGTACTACCAATAAACCGCCGTCAAAATTGCATGGGTAAACTAATCATGTGGCACTCATTCAACTCTTCAAGTAAGTTTCAACAGCTTGTGACCCACAATTTATTTCTTTATTCAAATCTCTGTCTTCAAGTTATGAAGCTCCACAATTTCTTTTAATCTTAATCAAGACTCCTAAAGTGAATGGTTTTAACCTCAAATAAATTTCACTCACCTCAATCCAAGGTTACGTCATACTTAAGAAGATAATGGTCCCACTTACTTAGCGACCTAGTCATTATTTCGAACACTTAATACCCGCCAATATATCTTCAACAGTAATGCTACTAAGCTAGGGTTATAGCCACGTAAGCGATATCAATGTACCACTAGGTTACCGGTCGTACAACAATAATCCTAGAACTATAAATGGGTACTGAAATGATCTAGCTCATAGGATACTTACCATACTAACCCAAGTAGCTTGTTACACGAAATAACTTCAAGGCTATATCAACATAAGAATTATGACCACGAGGCATCCTTCAATATAACCTAATAGAACTTCAAAAGTAATCAATCACTCATCTAACTATCACTACGAGATTCGTCCTCTATTCAACAACCACAACTCGAAGTCCACCAACCGCTAGTTCCTAGACGTGAAACGGGGCACTTAAATACGATTGTCTAACAACAGTCTCTTGGGTCATCATGACTCTGATTCATATTTATTTTAACTATGTGGAATCTTACTCTCCCTATTCACATGTTCAATTAGCTATGAGCATCAAGACTCGTTGACCTTATGTCTTAGGGTTTACTATCATCATGCTCGCGTTTTACTTCCGTTATATAAAACAACCTCTTTACTTGCATGACAATACGTTGTTTCTAAGGAAATGCACATAAAGGATGGATGATACTGAGGTCAAGTAATATTTTCTTAATAGGTAAATTTACCTTCAACCGTGGTTACTGCTAGCAATCTGGGCACGATTCATTTGCCACCTTGGACATTCCTTGACGAGATGTTGATCACTCCCACATCCTTTGTATTTACCAGACCTCTTCCAACATTGGGCCTCTGTGTGCCCCTTCTTGTTGCAATAGTTACATATATCAGGATGGGGTTTAACCGTGCCTCTCGATGTGACATGACTAAATTGGTTGACTATGGTACCCGGCCGTAATCTGTTAGTAGCTGCCTTCCCCGAATTCTGGCCTTGACCCTGGGTACTCCCTCTCGTAGCCTGTCCTTGCACCCTCTGTCGTTTTGGGCATTCCTTGACCTTATGTTGATTGCTACCGCAACCGTTACACTTTCTTGTTTTCCTCCAACAGTTAATCTCCAGATGACCTCTACGTGCACAGTGAGTACAACATGGGATTAGAGTAGTAGTAACACCTCCATAAGGGCCTCAAGCTACAGGAATATCTAAACCACCCTGGCAGAATTTCTCGACAGGTAGCTGCTCCAGGCTCTATACTTGACTCGGTTGACTCGACCCTGCCACTTCTTGACTCTTTCATCTCTTAGCTTTTATTGCCTCGAAAAGAACTTCACCATAGGTGAGAAACTGAAAAGGAGCCAAGCTATTTTGAATCTCGGATCTCAGCCCTTGAATAAATCTCTGGATCTTTTTCTCAGTAGTCTGTACCATTTCAGGAGCATACCGGGACAGTTGATTCAATCGGGTTTCGTACTATGCAACCGTCAAATCCCCTTTTTTGAAGGTCACGAACTCATTCCTTCGAAGTCTCCCTCTACTTCCAAGAACTCTTCCAACCATTCTAAAAGAGGTAGCCCTACGATATGACATGTATTTATATATATACGATTATGTTACATGAGAAGCAAATGTGTACTTATATAATCATACCACATAAGAACAACTATATCTTAATGCATAGGGTTGTACAACCTAGTATACAAGAAACCATTGTAACATAATAAACACTTAAAGCATACGGTGCACTTGAATCACATAGGCATGTTGAGCAAATAAAACATATTGTTCACATTGGTTCATAAAAGCACATAATATTCAATGCTCAAATCAATTAAAGCACATTAGCACACATTAACACATATAAACAAGATATCAAAATTACCTTAAGGCTTCTACCTACGGTCTGAGAGTTGAACCCGACTAATGCCTAGTTAGCAAACTAAGCTCTGATACCATTTCTCTAAGGTGTCACGCCCCAACCCGGCCTATAAAGGTTAGACTAAGGTGTGATCTAAACATTCAAATCATGTCTCGTACTTAATCATTCAAGAAATTTTGACGCTTAACGTTTTTGCCTAAACTCCAAATTTTTTCGAAAAACCGGCAGCATAACGGCTGTAATTGGACTCTTTGGTTTGACCTAATTCTCCAAACGCCTCAAATTTTTCAATCTCAATTTCATTTCCGACTAAGATTACTAAATACCCTCAATTGAAATGCGTACTTGTTATTCTGAAGCCTTGTTTGATTAATAACCTAGTAATAATACTATATCTCGTCTGCTTGTTAATCCTCGTTACAAAAGTACATGTTGATCTTAGCTTAATAGTGAGTACCTGCTTAAGATTGGATAGGTTCATTTTACTTAGTCCTTACCTGATACTTCATAATCCTATAATAGATACTAGCCAATGACAATAGCAAAACGATCATAGTAGTGTTTGTCTAGTTATTATTGGTACAAATCAAAATTAGACCCCAAATTACAACGGGGGTCTTTTACATTACAAACATCAAGCAACATGAAAAGAAATAGTCTTCAAGTAGCATAGTGTTCACAAATGGCCATAATCAAGCAAAGCACAAAGGATAGGCAATCATTCCAAGGAATCATCGTTAGGCACGTCGTCCTCGGGTACCTGTTCTTGATCTTGTTCACCTGAGATGATGAAAGAGGGTGAGTCCTTATGAACTCAGCGAGGGGGAACGAGAAATAGGTTTTAAAACTCATTTTCTGATTCAATTTATGAAAACCCTTTTTGCAAGCATGAATATATCACAAATAAGTTAATAACAATAATATAAAAGTAAAGGAACACAATTACCCGTCTTTCCTCCCCGAGGTCCTCTAGGAACCAAGCGAGAGTACTTATACACATAGTAAAAAGGATACGGTGAGCTTTTGCTCTCAGTTCATTTCTAGTATCAGTTGTTGCTGCCGACTTCAAATCATCCCTTTATCACGCCAAATGGGTGTACTCCGGATGTACCCCGAAATCCTATGACCCAACTCTCCGAGGAAGTCTATCCCCCAAGCGAGAGAGGGAATTGGACAATGGTAGTCACGGTTGCACCGGCAAGCCCGAAGCCGCCCAGTGTGCGTGAACGCTACCATACCAGAATGAAAGGTTGCAACTTTGTATGCAATGCACATTTATGACATTTAATATATCACATTAGGAGGGCAACAAAGTAGGTTACCTCCGAGCAGTCATAAGATTGTACATTGACAAGTAAACAAGCGAGGCACGATAAGACAAGTATTTTCACTCGAAAGGCACATGAAGTTATATGACCATTAATGGGCAGCCATGTAACGCACGTAAATCAAGTCATATAATTCATTTCAAAGTTCACATAATCAAATAATAAGATTATTCAACATGCAACGACATCTACGTGAGCTCGGGTGCAAGAAAAGCCTACTTATCAACATGTAATCATCAAGATCGCATTTAGGGCTACAATGGCAACTACAGGCAGCCTACTAAACATATAATTAAACACGATATTCATTGGATCAACACTTAGTGAATTTACCTAGTCACTAGGGTTTCCATTTTGTGTTTACCCATGCGATTAAGCCCCAAGTCAACTTCAAAATCAATCTCAAGCCATGCATCGATTAATTCAAACACCCTCAAGTATTCAAAACAGTCCACACAACATCCCAATGCCACAATCCCAAGCATTTAACACAACAAGAGAAGCTACAATAATTTTTCTAAGCATATCACTAAGTGAAACCCTCACTGCAATGGGCTGTTTTTTCACAATCATTAAGACAAGAAAACAATCTCCAATTCCAGTGGATAAGATGTCAAATTAAATCTTAAGAAGTGAACTAAATTCAGAAACAAACCTCGCATCATTTGGAGTTCGGGTTCAATAGTTATAGCCAAAACAGTGAGATTGCACAAAACTGTCCAGATTTGCACACATTTCAATACATGTCATTTTTGAGGTCTTAGGGTATGATTTAGCCTTAGTCCATTTCTGAAAAAAAATGTGCAGAATTGAAAAATATAGAAGCACACCAAATTTAATGCATTTTGGATTTCATTTACTAAGTCAAAACTGGTTTGTTCTACAAGGTCAGTGAAATTGCCAAAACCTGCTTCATTTTTCCAGATTTTCCAGATTTGGACACATTTTAATAACTTGCCATTTTGAGGACCTTAGATTCAAAATTAGCTTTGGCCTATATCTGGGAAAAAATGTTCAGAATTGAAAAAACTTGTTACCTACCAATTTTCACGCATTTTAAACATCATTTGCCTAGCCAAAACCATCTCGGTCCAACAAGACAGAAAGCTGTCACAAACCCGAATTCATCTATCACCACCTTTTAGCTCAAAATCTTGCCATGCATGGTTATAAAAGCTTATGAACACACATATATCTCAAGTACAGAAGCAAAGATAAACATTTAAGAGCATGCATGTGGGTTTTTGAAAGATTTTCAAGATTTTTTAGCCCTCATCTTAGCAAAACAACAAGAAGATGCACAAGACTCTTGGTGAAGCACAAAGTTGATCTTCTTCCTTGCTTAGCCAAGACACCAACTCGATTTTTCTCTATTTTTCCTAGCTTAGTGACCAAGTTATTAGAAGGTGCATGTGGTTAGAACAAGAAGAAAAGAAATGGAAGCTAGGAAACTCACCTAGGCCGAAATGGTTGTTCAAAGAGCTTGCATGTGTGATTCTTGCAACTTAGCTTGCTTAGTCGAGCTTCTTAGCTACTTGCTTGCCTTGATGTACCATGGAAAGATGAAGATGAGCTATGGAGTGAATGAACTCAGCCAAAGCCGAGAGAGAGAGAGAAGAATGAGAGGGAGAGAGAGAAATGTGAGGAGATGAGAGAAATGAAAGAAAAATGAAGGCTTTGCAAAATATGAAGCATGTGTCGGCCTTGGGCATACAAAAAATCAGATTTGTGTCTTCAAGAAGCATGGTTTTTGAATTATCTAGCATGGGCAAGGAGCCTATGTCGAGATTGGTGGCTTTGGGGAGGTCTTTGAGTTAATTTTTTATGCATTTGTGTCATAAAATTGTCATAGAATGTTTGGAGAATAATTGAATTAAGCAAGCAAGCACAAAAGCCCACATGGTGGTCGGCCAAGGCATGTAAAATCTGATTTTTTTGTCATCTTTTGAGCATTATTTAATTGCATGTTTGAAAGTGCAAAAGAATAAGGAATAAAGAATAAG
>NW_026292204.1:0-23228 GCF_023091745.1 Budorcas taxicolor | reverse complement strand
CGGATGTACCCCGAAATCCTACGACCTAACTCTAAGAGGAAGTCTAGCCCCCAAGCGAGAGAGGGAATTGGACAATGGTAGTTACGGTTGCACCGGCAAGCCCGATGCTGCCCGGTGTGCGTGAACGCTACCACGCCAAAATGAAAGGTTGCAACCTTGTATGCAATGCACATTTATGAAATTTAATATATCACATTTGGAGGACAACAAAGTAGGTTGCCTCCGAGCAGTCATAAAATTGCACATTGACAGTTAAACACGCGAGGCACGATATGACAAGTAAATTCACTTGAAAAGCACATGGAGTTATATGAACATTAAACGGTAGCCATGTAACGCACGTAAATCAAGTCATATAACTCATTTCAAAGTTCACGTAATCAAATAATAAGATTATTCATCATGTAACGACATCTACATGGGACCGGGTGCAAAAAAAGCCTACTTATCAACATGTAATCATCGAAATCATATTTAGGGCTACAAGGGAAACTACGGGCAGCCTACTAAACACATAATCAAACACAATATCCATAGGATCAACACTTAGCGAGTTTACCTAGTTACTAGGGTTTCAATTCGTGTTTACCCGTGCGATTAAGCCCCAAGTCATCTCGTAATTAAGCTCAAGCCATGCATTGATTAAATTAAACACCCTCAAGCATTCAAAACAGTCCACACAACATCCAAATGCCACAATCCCAAGCATTTAATACAACAAGGGAAGCTACATTAATTTTTCTAAGCATATCAATAGGTGAAACCCTCACTGCAATGGACTGTTTTCTCACAATCATTAAGATAATAGAACAATCTCCAATTCTAGTGAACAAGATGTCAAATTAAATCTTAAGGAGTGAACTAAATTCAGAAACAAACCTCGCATCATTTGGAGTTTGGGTTCAAGAGTTATAGCCAAAATAGTGAGACTACACAAAACTGTCCAGATTTGCACACATTTCAATACTTGTCGTTTTTTAGGGCTTTAGGGTCAGATTTAGCCTTAGTCCATTTCTGACAAAAATGTCCAGAACTGAACAATATAGCTGTACACCAAATTTTATACATTTTGGATATCATTTACTAAGTCAAAACTGGTTCGTTCTACAAGGTCAGTGAATCTGCCAAAACCTGCTTCATTTTTCTAGACTTTCCAGATTTGGACACATTTTGATAATTAGCCATTTTGAGGACCTTAGAGTCAAAATTAGCTTTAGCCTATTTCTGCGAAAGTGTTCAGAACTGGCAAAAATAGTTACCTAACAATTTTCATTCATTTTCAACATCTTTTACCTAGTCAAAATCACCTCGCACCAACAAGGCAGAAGGCTGTCACATACCCGATTTCATCTATCATCACATTCTAGCCAAACATCTTGCCATGCATGTTTACAAAAGCTCATGAACACACATATATCACAAGAAAAAAAGTAAAGATAGACATTTAAGGGCATGCATGTGGTTTTTTGAAAGATTTTCAAGAAGTTTTAGCCCTCACCTTAGCAAGACAACAAGAAGATGCACAAACTCTTGGTGAAGCAAAAAGTTGATCTTTTTCCTTGCTTAGCCGAGACACAACTTGGGATTTCTCTATTTCCTAGCTAAGTTACCATGTTCTTAGTAGGTGCATGTGGTTAGAACAAGAAGAAAAGAAATGGAAGCTAACAAACTCACCTAAACCGAAATGGATGTGCTAAAGGCTTGCATGTGTGCTTCTTTGCTCCTAGTTTTGTTTGGTCGAGCTCCTAAGCTTCTTGCATGTCATGATGAACCATTGAGTGATGAAGTTAAGCTATGGAGTGTAGAAACTCAGCCAAGGCCAAGAGAGAGAGAGAAGAATGAGAGAGTGAGAAGAAATGTGAGAAAGAAAGAAAGAATGAAAGAAAAAAATGAAAGCTTGCTAGGTTTGATGCATATGTCGGCCTAGGGCCTTGCAAAATCATAATTTTGTGTCTTCAAGAAGCATAATTTGAATCACCTAGCATGGGCAAGGAGCTTGTGTCGAGATTTGGAGCTTTGAGGAGGGTTTTGAGCTAATTTTTTTTTTGCTTTGTGTCATAGAATTGTCATAGAATGTTTGGGGAATAAATTTTGAAATTGGATTGCATGCACAAAGCTCCTAGTGGTCGGCCAAGGCTTGTGCAAAATCTGAATTTTTGTCTTGGTTAAGCAATATTTAATTGTGTTTGGGATATCCAAAGAATAAAGAATAGAGAATAAAGAATGTCTAGCTTTTTGTGAGATTTTGTCTTCTAGTGGGTTGAATTAGTAATTTAATATTAGTTAGTGGGGTTTGTGGGATTAATTAATGACCTAGTGCTTCGTGTAAGATGCTTTCTTGATTAGCGTGAGGGCACGCTTTCCTAGGTTTATGGTACGCACTACGAGGTAGGGCACAAACTACGAGACGAATGCACGTTTCCCAAGTAAATGCACGCAATCCTAAATGTATGCACGTAATTCAATGCAAGGCACACAAAACGAGACACAATTCTTAAACCTAGGTCAAGGAACACAAATCTAGGTTAGGGCACATAAAACGAGGTATCGCACGTAAATCGAGGTCGGGCCTCAAAACTTCGCCTCACGTAGAGGCTAGGCCTGCAAACAGAGGGCGTGGGGCTTGGGACCAGGTCTCCGTCGCTCCGGTACCCAAAACTTTTGACCCGTAAGGAGTTACGCGGCGCACAACATACCGTTGGAAAGCTCTCCAAGAGCTCATCGACGGGGGCAGCAAGCCCGCTCGACTGTGCCAGTTTTCAGAGCCCAAAATCGAACGTTCTCATCAGTTTTGGGATATTTTTCTTCTTTTGCGCTTTTTTTTATCCCGGATCGCACGTCGTGAGCCGCGAAAAGGACGACAACCTAATCCATCACATTTCTATTACTGAATCCCACGGCACCTTGGGCAAGACAACTTCGCCTCACATAGAGACTGGGCCCGCAAACCGAGGGCGTAGGGATTGGGACTAGGTCTCCGTCGTTCCGGTGCCCATAACTTTTGATCTGTAAGGAGTTACACGGAGCACAACATATCGTTGGAAAGCTCTCCAAGAGCTCTTCGTCGGGGGCAGCAAGTCTGCTCGACTGTGCCTATTTTCAGAATACAAAATCAAATGTTTTCATCAGTTTGGGGACACTTTTATTCTTTTGCGCTATTTTTCCATCCCGGATCGTACGTTGTGAGCCGCGAAAGGGACGACAACCTAATCTATCACATTTCTATTACCGAAACCCACGGTACCTTGGGCAAGACAACTTCGCTTCACGTAGAGACTAAGCCCGCAAACCGAGGCCATGGGGTTTGGGACCAAGTGTCCGTCGCTCCGGTGCCCATAACTTTTGATCTGTAAGGAGTTACGCGGCGCACAACATATTTTTGGAAAGCTCTCCAAGAGCTCTTCGATGGGGTCAGCAAGCCTGCTCAGCTGCGCAAGTTTTCGGAGCCCAAAATTAAATGTTTTCATCAATTTTGGGATACTTTTCTTCTTTCGCGCTGTTTTTCCGTTCTGGATCGTACGTCGTGAGCCGCAAAAAGGACGACAACCTAATCCATCACATTTCTATTACCGAATCCCACGGCACCTTGGGCAAGACAACTTCGCATCATGTAGAGGCTGGGCCCGCAAACCGAAGCCGTGGGGCTTGGGACCAGGTCTCCGTCGCTCCGGTGCCCATAACTTTTGATCCGTAAGGAGTTACGCGACGCACAACATACTGTTGGAAAGCTCCCCAAGAGCTCTTTGACGGAGGCAGTAAGCCTGCTCGACTGCTCCAGTGTTCAGATCCCAAAATCGAACGTTTTCATCAGTTTCAGGACACATTTCTTCTTTTGCGCTATTTTTCTGTCCTGGATCGTACGTCGTGAGCCGCGAAAAGGACGACAACCTAATCCATTACATTTCTACTACCGAATCCCATGGCACCTTGGGCAAGACAACTTCACCTCACGTAGAGGCTGGGGCCACAAACCGAAGGCATGGGGCTTGAGACCAGGTCTCCGTCGCTTCGGAGCCCATAACTTTTGATCCGTAAGGAGTTACGCGGCACATAGCGTACCGTTGAAAAGCTCTCCAAGAGCTCTTCGACGGGGGCAGCAAGCCTGCTCGACTGTGCCAGATTTTGGAGCCAAAAATCAAAAGTTTTCATCAGTTTTGAGACACTTTTCACCTTTTTTGCTATTTTTCTGTCCCAGATCGTACGTCGTGAGCCGCAAAAATGACGACAACCTAATCCACCACATTTCTTTTACTGAATCCCACGGTACCTTGGGCAAGACAACTTTGCCTCACGTAGAGGCTGGGCACGCAAATCGAGGCCATGGGGCTTGGGACCAGGTCTCCGTTGCTCCGGTGCCCATAACTTTTAATCCGTAAGGAGTTACGCGGCGCACAGCATACCGTTGGAAAGCTCTCCAAGAGCTCTTCTATAATGCAGCACGCCTGCTCGACTGTGTCCATTTTCGGAGCCCAAAATTGAATGTTTTCATCAGCTTCGAGAGACTTTTCTACTTTTGCGCTATTTTTTCGTCACGGATCGTACGTCGTGAGCCGCGAAAAGGACGACAACCTAATCTATCACATTTCTATTACCGAATCCCATGACACATTGGACAAGACAACTTCGCTTCATGTGGAGGCAGGGCCTGCAAACCCAGGCCATGGGGATTGGGACCAGGTCTTCGTCTTTCCGGTGCCCATAACTTTTGATCGGCAAGGAGTTACGCGGTGCACAGTATACCGTTGAAAAGCTCTCTGAGAGCTCTACGATGGGGGCAGCAAGCTTGTTTTGCTATGTAAGTTTTTAGAGCCCAAAATTGAACGTTTTCATCAGTTTCGGGACACTTTTATATTTTTGCGCTGTTTTTCCGTCCCGGATTGTACGTCGTGAGCTGCAAAAAGGATGACAACCTAATCCATTACATTTCTATTATCGAATCCCACGGCACCTTGGGTAAAGCAACTTTTCTTCACGTAGAGGCTTGGGCCCGTAAACCGAGGTCGTGGGGCTTGGGACCAGGTATCCGTCGCTCCGGTGCCCATAACTTTTGATCCGTAAAGAGTTACGCGGTGCACAGCATACCGTTGGAATGCTCTCCGAGGGCTCTACGATGGGGGCAGCAAGCTTGCTATACTGTGCAAGTTTTTACAGCCCAAAATCGAACGTTTTCATCTATTTTAGGACATTTTTCTTCTTTTGTGCTATTTTTAGGTCCCGGATCGTACGTCGTGAGTCATGAAAAGGACGACAACCAAATCCATCACATTTCTATTACCGAATCCCATGGCACCTTGGGCAAGATAAATTTGCTTCACATAGAGGCTGGGCCCGCAAACTGAGGCCGTGAGGCATGGGACTAGGTCTCCGTCGCTTCGGTGCCCATAACTTTTGATCCGTAAGGAGTTACGCGGCGCACAACATATCATTGGAAAGCTCTACGAGAGCTCTACAATAGGGGCAACTAGCCTGCTCGGATGCGCCTGTTTTCAGAGCCCAAAAGCGAATGCTTTCATCAGTTTTGGGACACTTTTCATCTTTTGTGATATTTTTTCGTCTCGGATCGTACGTCGTGAGTTGCAAAAAGGACGACAACCAAATCCATCACATTTCTATTACCGAATCCTATGGCACCTTGGGCAAGACAACTTCACCTCATGTAGAGGCTGGGCCTGCAAACTGAGGGCGTAGGGCTTGGGACCAATTCTCCGTCGCTCCGGTGCCCTTAACTTTTGATCAGTTAGGAGTTACGCGGCGCACAACATACCGTTGGAAAGCTCTCCGAGAGCATTTCGACGGGGGCAGCAAGCCTGCTCGACTATGCCTATTTTTGGAGCCCAAAATTGAACATTTTCATCAGTTTCGGGACATTTTTCTACTTTTGCTCTATTTTTCCATCCCGGATCGTACGTCATGAGCTACAAAAAGGACGACAACCTGATCCATAATATTTCTATTACCGAATCCCATGGCACTTTATGCAAGACAATTTCACCTCACATATAGGCTGGGCCCGCAAACCGAGGGCGTAGGGATTGAGACCAGGTCTCCATCGCTCTAGTACCCATAAATTTTGATCCGTAAGGAGTTACGCGGCGTACAGCGTACTGTTGAAAAGCTCTCCAAGAGCTCTTCGACAAGGGCAGCAAGCTTGCTCGACTGTGCCATTTTTGGAGCCAAAAATCGAACGTTTTTATCAGTTTTGAGACACTTTTCTTCTTTTTGCTATTTTTCTGTCCTGGATCGTACGTCGTGAGCCGCGAAAAAGACGACGACCTAATCCATCAGATTTCTATTACCGAATTCCATGGCACCTTGGGCTAGACAACTTCACTTCACATAGAGGCTGGGCCCGCAAACCGAGGCCATGGGACTTGGGACCAGGTCTCCGTCGCTCTGGTGCCCATAACTATTGATCCGTAAGGAGTTACGCGGCACACAGCATACCGTTGGAAAGTACTCCAAGAGTTCTTCGACGGGGGCAGCAAACCTGCTCAACTGTGCCCATTTTCGGAGCACAAAATCGAACGTTTTCATCAGTTTCGGGACACTTTTCTTCTTTTGCGTTGATTTTCCGTCCCAGATCGTACGTCGTAAGCCGCGAAAAGAACAACAACCTAATCCATCATATTTCTATTACCAAATCCCACGGCACCTTGGGCAAGAAAACTTCGCCTCACGTAGAGGCTGGGCCAACAAACCGAGGGCGTGGGGATTGGGACCAGGTCTCCGTCACTCCAGTGCCCATAACTTTTGATCCGTAAGGAGTTACGCGGCATACAGCATACTGTTGGAAAGCACTCCGAGAGCTCTATGACGGAGGCAGCAAGCCTGTTCGGCTGCGCCTGTTTTCGGAGCACAAAATCGAACGTTTTCATCAGTTTTGGGACACTTTTCTTCTTTTGCGTTGTTTTTCGGTCTCGGATCGTACGTCGTGAGCCGCGAAAAGGACGACAACCTAATCCATCACATTTCTATTACCGAATCCCATGGCACCTTGAGCAAGACAACTTCGCATCACGTAGAGGCTGGGCCTGCAAACCGAGGCCGTGGGGCTTGGGACCAAGTCTCTGTCCTCCGGTGACATTAACTTTTGATTCGTAAGAAGTTATGCAGCGCACAGCATACCGTTGGAAAGCTCTCCGAGAGCTCTACGATGGAAGCAGCGGGCCCGCCCAGCTGCGCTAGTTTTTGGAGCCCAAAATTGAACGTTTTCATCAATTTCGGGATACTTTTCTTTTTTTGCACTATTTTTTCATCTCGGATCGTACGTCGTCAACTGCAAAAAGGACGGCAACCTAATAAATCACATTTCTATTACCGAATCCCACAGCACCTTGGGAAAGAAAAATTTGCTTCACATACAGGCTGGGCCCGCAAACCGAGGCCATGAGGCATGAGACCAGGTCTCCGTTGCTCCGGTGCCCATAACTTTTGATCCGTAAAGAGTTACGCGACGCACAACATACCGTTGGAAAGCTCTCCGAGAGCTCTACAACATGGGCAACTAGCCTGCTCAGCTGCGCCTGTTTTTAGAGCCCAAAAGCGAATGTTTTCATCAGTTTTGGGACACTTTTAATCTTTTGTGATGTTTTTTCATCCCGAATCGTACGTCGTGAGTTGCGAAAAAGACTACAACCAAATCCATTACATTTCTATTACTGAATCCCATGGCACCTTGGGTAAGACAACTTCACCTCACGTAGAGGCTGGGCCTGCAAACCGAGGGTGTAGGGCTTGAGACCAATTCTCCGTCTCTCCGGTGCCCTTAACTTTTGATCAGTTACGAGTTACGCGGCACACAACACACCGTTAGAAAGATCTCCAAGAGCTTTTCGGCGGAGGCAGCAAGCTTGCCCGACTGTGCCTATTTTCGGAGCCCAAAATCTAACGTTTTCATCAGTTTTGGGACACTTTTCTACTTTTGCGCTATTTTTTCATCCCGGATCGTACGTCGTGAGCCGTGAAAAGGACGACAACCTGATATATCATATTTCTATTACCGAATCCCACGGCACCTTGGGCAAGACAACTTCGCCTCACGTTGAGGCTGGGCCAGCAAACCGAGGGCGTGGGGATTGGGACCAGGTCTCCGTCACTCCGATGCCCATAACTTTTGATCCATAAGGAGTTACGCGGCGTACAGCATACCGTTGGAAAGCACTCCGAGAGCTCTATGACGGAGGCAGCAAGCCTGTTCGGCTGCGACTGTTTTCGCAGCACAAAATCGAACGTTTTCATCAGTTTTGGGAAACTTTTCTTCTTCTGCGCTGTTTTTTCGTCCCGGATCGTACGTCGTGAGCCGCGAAAAGGACGACAACCTAATCCATCACATTTCTATTACCGAATCCCATGGCACCTTGGGCAAGACAGCTTCGCATCACGTAGAGGCTGGGCCTGCAAACCGAGGCCATGGGGCTTGGGACCAGGTCTCCATCGCTCCGGTGCCATTAACTTTTGATTCGTAAGAAGTTATGCGGCGCACAGCATACCGTTGGAAAGCTCTCCGAGAACTTTTCTTTTTTTGCGCTATTTTTTCATCTTGGATCGTATGTCGTTAGCTGCAAAAAGGACGACAACCTAATCCATCACATTTATATTACCGAATCCCACGGCACCTTGGGCAAGACAAATTTGCTTCACATAGAGGCTGGGCCCGCAAACCGAGGCCGTGAGGCATAGGACTAGGTCTCCATCGCTCCGGTGCCCATAACTTTTGATCTGTAAGGAGTTACGCGGCGCACAGCATACTGTTGGAAAGCTCTTTGAGAGCTCTACAATAGGGGCAACTAGCCTACTTGGATGTGCCTGTTTTCAGAGCCCAAAAGCGAATGTTTTCATCAGTTTTGGGATACTTTTCATCTTTTGTGATATTTTTTCGTCCCGGATCGTACGTCATGAGTTGCGAAAACGACGACAACCAAATCCATCACATTTCTATTACCGAATCCCATGATACATTGGCAAGACAACTTCACCTCACGTAGAGGCTGGGCCTGCAAACCGAGGGCGTAGGGCTTGGGACCAATTCTCCGTCGCTCCGGTGACTTTAACTTTTGATCAGTTAGAAGTTACGCAGCGCACAACATACCGTTGGAAATCTTTCCAAGAGCTTTTCGACGGGGGCAGCAAGCCTGCTCGACTGTGTCTATTTTCGGAGCCCAAAATTGAACGTTTTCATCAGTTTTGGGACACTTTTCTACTTTTACGCTATTTTTTCATCCCGGATCGTATGTCGTGAGCTGCGAAAAGGACGACAACCTGATCCATAATATTTCTATTACCGAATCCCACGGCACCTTGGGCAAGACAACTTCGCCTCACATATAGGCTAGGCCCGCAAACCGAGGGCGTGGGGATTAAGACCAGGTCTCCGTCGCTCTAGTGCCCATAACTTTTGATTCGTAAGGAGTTACGCGACGCACAACATACCGTTGAAAAGCTCTCCAAGAGTTCTTCGACGAGGGCAGCAAGCCTGCTCAACTATGCCAATTTTTGGAGCCAAAAATTGAACGTTTTCATCAGTTTTCAAACACTTTTCTTCTTTTTTACTGTTTTTCTATCTCGGATCGTACGTCGTGAGCCACGAAAAAGACGACAACCTAATCCATCAGATTTCTATTACCGAATCCCATGGCACCTTGGGCTAAACAACTTCACTTCACATAGGGGTTGGGCCAGCAAACCGAGGCCATGGGGCTTGGGACCAGGTCTCCGTCGCTCCGGTGCCTATAACTTTTGATCCGTAAGGAGTTACGTGGTGTACAACATACCGTTGGAAAGCTCTCCAAGAGCTCTTCGACGGGGGCAGCAAACATGCTCGACTGTGCCCATTTTCGGAGCACAAAATCGAACGTTTTCATTAATTTTGTGTCACTTTTCTTCTTTTGCGTTGTTTTTCCGTCCCAGATCGTACGTCGTGAGCCGCGAAAAGGACAGCAACCTAATCCATCATATTTCTATTACTGAATCCCATGGCACCTTGGGCAAGACAACTTCGCTTCACGTAGAGGCTGGGCCAGCAAACCGAGGGCGTAGGGATTGCGACCAGGTCTCCGTTACTAAGGTGCCCATAACTTTTGATCCGTAAGGAGTTACGCGGCGTACAACATACTGTTGGGAAGCACTCCGAGAGCTCTATGATGGAGGTAGCAAGCCTGTTCGGTTGCGCCTATTTTTGGAGCACAAAATCGAACGTTTTCATCAGTTTTGGGACACTTTTCTTCTTTTACGTTATTTTTTCGTCCCGGATCGTACGTCGTGAGCCGCAAAAAGGACAACAACCTAATCCATCACATTTCCATTACCGAATCGCATGGTACCTTGGGCAAGATAACTTCGCATCACGTAGAGGCTGGGCCTGCAAACCGAGGCCGTGGGGCTTGGGACTAGGTCTTCGTCGCTTCGGTGCCATTAACTTTTGATTTGTAAGGAGTTATGCGGCGCACAGCATACCGTTGGAAAGCTCTCCGAGAGCTCTACGATGGAGGCAGCAAGCCCACTGAGCTGCGCTAGTTTTCGGAGCCCAAAATTGAACGTTTTTGTTGGTTTCGGGATACTTTTATTCTTTTGCGCTGTTTTTTCGTCTCGGATCGTACGTCGTCAACTGCAAAAAGGACAGCAACCTAATCCATCACATTTCTATTACTGAATCCCATGGCACCTTGGGCAAGACAAATTTGCTTCACATAGAGGCTGGGCCAGCAAACCGAGGCCGTGGGGCATGGGACCAGGTCTCCGTCGCTCCGGTGCCCATAACTTTTGATCCGTAAGGAGTTACGTGGCGCACAACATACCGTTGGAAAGCTCTCCGAGAGCACTACAACAGGGGCAACTAGCCTGCTCGACTGCGCCTATTTTTAGAGCCCAAAAGCGAATATTTTCATCAGTTTTTGGGACACTTTTCATCTTTTGTGATATTTTTTCTTCCCAGATTGTACGTCGTGAATCGCGAAAAGGACGACAACATAATCAATCACATTTCTATTACCGAATCCAACAGCACCTTGGGCAAGACAACTTCGCCTCACGTAGAGGCTGGGCCCGCAAATCGAGGGCATGGGGCTAGTGACCAAGTCTCCGTCGCTCCGGTGCCCATAACTTTTGATCCGTAAGGAGTGACAGGGCGCACAACATACCGTTGGAAAGCTCTCCAAGAGCTATTCGACGGGGGCAGCAGGCTTGCTCGGCTACGCCTATTTTCGGAGCCCAAAATCGAACATTTTCATATTTTTTGATATACTTTTCTTCTTTTGCGCTATTTTTCAGTCCCGAATTGTACGTCGTGAGTCGCGAAAAGAACGACAACCAAATCCATCACATTTCTATTACCAAATTCCACTGTACCTTGGGCAAGACAACTTCACCTCACGTAGAGGCTGGGCTCGCAAACCGAGGGCGTGGGGATTGGGACTAGGTCTCCGTCGCTCCGGTGCCCATAACTTTTGATTCGTAATACAGCATACCGTTGGAAAGCTCTCCGAGAGCTCTACGACGGGGGCAACAAGCCTGCTCGGTTGTGTAAGTTTTTGGAGCCCAAAATTGAACGTTTTCATAAGTTTCAGGACACTTTTCTTCTTTTGCGCTGTTTTTCTGTCCCAGATCGTACGTCGTGAGCTACGAAAAGGACGACAACCTAATCCATCACATTTTTATTACTGAATCCCATGGCACCTTGGGCAAGAAAACTTTGCCTCACATAGAGACTGGGCTCGCAAACCGAGGGCGTGGGGATTGGGACTAGGTCTCCGTCGCTCTGGCGCCCATAACTTTTGATCCGTAAGGAGTTACGCAGCGTACAACATACTGTTGGAAAGCTCTCCAAGAGTTCTTCGACAGGTGTAGTACGCCTACTCGACTGTGCCTATTTTCGAAGCCCAAAATTGAACGTTTTCATCCGCTTCGAGACACTTTTCTTCTTTTGCGCTATTTTTTCATCTCGGATCGTACGTCGTGAGCCGCGAAAAGGACGACAACCTAATCCATTACATTTCTATTACCGAATCCCATGACACCTTGGACAAGACAACTTCACTTCACATAGAGACTGGGCTCGCAAACCGAGGCCATGGGGCTTAGGACCAAGTGACCGTCGCTCCGGTGCCAATAACTTTTGATATACAAGGAGTTATGCAGTGCATAGCATACCGTTGGAAAGCTCTCCAAGAGCTCTTCGATGGAGGCAGCAAGCCTGCTCGATTGCGCTGGTTTTTGGAAACTAAAATTGAACGTTTTCATTAATTTTGGGATACTTTTCTTCTTTTATGCTATTTTTCTGTCCCGGATCGTACATCATGAGCCACGAAAAGGACGACAACCTAATCCATCACATTTATATTACCGAATCCCATGGTACCTTGGGCAAGACAACTTCTCTTCTGTGAGGCCCGACCCCGAATAATGTGTATTACCTCGATTCACGTGCCATAAACCAAGAATTATATGACTGACCTTGGATTACGTGCCCTATCTTGGTTTTCATGCATGCTTCGTCATTCGGGCCTTGACCTAGAATGGTGTGCCCTAATCCTTGACTAACGAGCGTTACCTCGTTTCGTGTGCCTTGACCTAGATTTGCGTGCCTTGACCTAGGTTTAAGAGTTGTGTTTCGTTTTGTGTGCCTTGCATTGAATTACGTGCATTCATTTAGAGTTACGTGCATTTACTTAGGAAACGTGCATTTGTCTCGTAGTTTGTGCCCTACCTCATAGTGCGTGCCTTAAACCTAGGAAAGCGTGCCCACACACAAATCAAGAAAAAGCATCTTACACGAAGTACTATATCATTAATTAATCCTACAAACTCCACTAACTAATATTAAATTGCTAATTCAACTCACTAGAAGACGAAATTGCACCAAAAGCTAAGCATTCTTATTCTTTATTCTTTATCATTTTGCATATTCTAAGCACTCAATTAAATATTGCTCAACCAAGACAAAAAATTCAGATTTGAACCCAAGCTTGGCCGACCACAAGGAGCCTTTGTGCATGCATTTTAATTTCAAATTCTATTCCTAAACATTGTATGACATATTATGACACAAAGCCTTAAAAAAATGACTCAAAACTCTACCCAAAGCTCCACCAATCTCGACATATGCATATGCCCATGCTAGGATGATTCAAACATGCTTCTTGAAGACACAAATTCAGAATTTTCAAGGCCCTAGGCCAACACAAGCATCAAACACTTCAAAGCTTTTCATTTTTCTTTCATTCTTTTTTCTTTCTCTCATTTTTCTCTCACTCTCTCATTTCTTCTCTCTCTCTCTCGGCCCTTGCTGAAACTATAGACTCCATAGCTTAAGTTCTTCATCCAATGGTTCATCAAGACATGCAAGAAACTAGGAGCTCGACCAAGCAAAGCTAGGAGCAAAGAAACTCACACGCAAGCTCATAGCACTTTCATTTCGGCTTAGGTAAGTTTGTTAGCTTCCATTTCATTTTCTTTTGTTCTAGCCACTTGCACATACTAAGAACATGGTTACTAAGCTAGGAAATTAGAAAAAATCAAGTGGTCTCTCGGCTAAGCAAGGAAAAAGGGTCGACATTATGCTTCATCAAGAGTTTGTGCATCTTCTTTGTTGTCTTGCTAAGATGAGGGCTAAAACTTCTTGAAAAGCTTTCAAAAACCACATGCATGCCTTTAAATGTCTATTTTTACCTCTGTACTTGTGATATATGTGTGTACATGAGCTTTTGTAAACAAGCATGGCAAGACATTTGGCTAGAATGTGATGATAGATGAAATCACGTATGGGACAGTCTTCTATCTTGTTGGTGCGGGGTGATTTTGACCAGGTAGATGAGGTTGAAAATGCATGCAAATTGGTAGGTAACTATTTTTGCTAGTTCTGAGCATGTTTTGTAGAAATAGGCCAAAGTTAATTTTGACTCTATGGTCCACAAAATGGAAAAATATCAAAATGTGTCCAAATTTGGAAAATCTGGGAAAATGAAGCAGGTTTTGGCAGATTCACTGTCCTTGTAGAACGAACCAGTTTTGACTTAGTAAATGATGTCCAAAATGTATGAAATTTGTTCTACTGATATATTTTTCAGTTCTGGACATTTTTGTCAGAAATGGACAAAGGCTAAATCTGATCCTAAGGTCCTCCAAAACGACAATTATTGAAATGTATGCAAATCTAGACAGTTTTGCGTAGTCTCACGGTTTTGGCTATAACTCTTGAACCCGAACTCCAAATGATGTGAGGTTTGTTTCTGGATTTAATTCACTCCTTAAGCTTTAATTTGAAATTTTGTTCACTAGAATTGGAGTTTTTTTGCTTGTCTCAATGATTGTGAGAAAACAGACCATTGCAGTGAGGTTTTCAATTAGGGATTTGCTTTGAAAATTATTGTAACTTCTCTTGTCATATTAAATGCTTGGGATTGTGACACTTGGATGTTGTGTGGACTGTTTTGAATGCTTGAGGGTGTTTTAATTAATCAATGAATGGCTTGAGTTTAATTACGTGATAACTTAGGGCTTAATCGCACAGGTGAGCATGAAATGGAAACCCTAATGACTAGGAAAAACTCGTTAAGTGTTGATCCTTTGAATATTGGGTGTAATTATATGTTTAGTAGGCTGCCCGTAGTTGCCTTATAGCCCTAAATGTGATTTGATTTGTTGCATGTTGACAAATAGGCCTTTCTTGCATCCGAACCACGTAGATTGTTGTTGCATGTTGAATAACCTTATTATTTGATTACGTGGACGTTGAAATGAGTTATATGACCTAATTTACGTGCGTTACCTGGCTGCCAGTTTAATGTTCATATAACTCCATATGCTTTTCAAGTGAAATTACTTGTCTATTCGTGCCTTGCTTGTTTACTTGTCAATGTGCAATCTTATGACTGTCCGGAGGCAACCTACTTTGTTGTCCTCCTAATGTGATATATTAAATGTCATAAATGTGCATTGCATACAAGGTTGCAACCTTTCATTCTGGCATGGTAGCGTTCACGCACACCGGGCGGCATCGGGCTTGCCGGTGCAACTGTGACTACCATTGTCCAACTCCCTCTCTCGCTTGGGGGCTAGACTTCCTCGGAGAGTTGGGTCGTAGGATTTCGGGGTACATATGGAGTACACCCATTTAGCGTGATAAGGGGATAATTTGAAGTCGGCCGCAACAACTGATACCGGAGATGAACTGAGAGCAAAAGCTCACCGTATCCTTTTCACTATGTATATAAGTACTCTCGCTTGGTTCCTAGAGGACCTCGGGGAGGAAAGACGGGTAATTGAGTTCTTTTACTGTTATATTACATTATGTACTTCCTTGTGATATATGTCATGTTTGCAAAAAGGGTTTTCATAAGTTGAACCGAAAAATGAGTTTCAAAACTTATTTCTCGTTCCCCCTTGCTGAGTTCATAAGGACTCACCCTCTTTTATCATCTCAGGTGAAGAAGACCAGGAACAGGTACCCGAGGACAATGTGCCTATTGATGATTCCTTGGAATGATTGCTTGCCCTTCGTGCCTTATGTGACTATGGACATTTTGTGAATGATATGTTGCTTGAAGACTATTTCGTATGTTGCTTGTTATTGTATTGTAAATGATCCCCGTTGTAATTTGGGGTCTAATTTTGGCTTGTACTGATCATAACTAGATAGACACTACTATGGTCGTTTTTTCTATCGTTACTGGCTAGTATCTATCGTAGGATTATGAAGTATCAGGTAAGGATTAAGTCAAATGAATCTATCCAATCTTAAGCAGGTACTCATTGTTAAGCTAAGATCAACATGTACTTTTGTAACGAGGATTAACAAACAAACGAGACATAGTATCATGCTAGGTTATTAATCAAACGAGACTTCGAGATAACTAGTAGGCGTTTCAATTGATGATAAATAGTAATCTTAGTTGGAAATGAATTTGAGATTGAAAGTTTTGAGGCCTTTAGAAAATTAGGTCAAACTAAGGAGCCCAATTACAGCCATTATGCTGCCGGTTTTCTAGAGAATTTGTGGAGTTTAGGCTAAAACGTTAAGTGTTAAACTCTCTTGAACAATTAAGTACGTGATATGACTTGAATGTTTAGATCACACCCTAGTCTAACCTTTATAGGTCGGGTTGGGGCGTGACAACTTCACGTAGAGACTGGGCCCGCAAACCGAGGCCACGGGGCTTGGGACCAAGTATCCGTCACTCCAGTGCCCATAACTTTTGATTTGTAAGGAGTTACGCGACGCACATCATACTGTTGGAAAGCTCTCCAAGAGCTCTTCAATGGGGGCACCAAGCCTGCTCGATTTTGCCAGTTTTTGGAAACCAAAATTGAACGTTTTCATTAGTTTTGGGACACTTTTCTTCTTTTGCGCTGTTTTTCGGTCCCGGATCGTACGTCGTGAGCCGTGAAAAGGGCGACAACCTAATCCATTACATTTCTATTACCGAATCTCATGACACCTTGGGCAAGACAACTTCACCTCAAGTAGAGGCTGGGCCCGCAAACCGAGGGCATGGGGCTTGGGACTAGTTCTCCGTCGCTCCGGTGCCCATAACTTTTGATCCGTAAGGAGTTACACGGCATACAACATACCATTGGAAAGCTCTTCGATCGGGGCAGCAAGCCTGCTTGACTATGCCTATTTTCGGAACCCAAAATCGAACGTTTTCATCAGTTTTGAGACACTTTTCTTCTTTTGCGCTATTTTTCCATCCCGGATCGTACGTCGTGAGCCGCGAAAAGGATGACAACCTAATCCATTACATTTCTATTACCGAATCCCATAGAACCTTGGACAAGAAAACTTCGCCTCACATAGAGGCTGGGCTTGCAAACCGAGGGCGTAGGGCTTGGGACTAGGTCTCCGTCGCTCCGGTGCCCATAACTTTTGATCCGTAAGGAGTTATGCGGCGCACAACATACCGTTGGAAAGCTTTCCAAGAGTTCATCGACAGGGGCAACAAGCCCGCTCGACTGCGCTAGTTTTCGGAGCCCAAAATCGAACGTTTTCATCAGTTTTGGGACACTTTTCTTCTTTTGCGCTGTTTTTCTGTCCTGGATCGCACGTCGTGAGCCGCGAAATGGATGACAACCTAATCCATCACATTTCTATTATTGAATCCCACGACACCTTGGGCAAGACAACTTCGCCTCACATAGAGATTGGGCCTGCAAACCAAGGGCGTGGGGATTGGGACCAGGTCTCCGTCGCTCCGCTGCCCATAACTTTTGATCCGTAAGGAGTTACCCGGCGCACAACATACCGTTGATACATTTGCATGTTATATAACCATGAATGAATGTTTATACACACAGATAGTTAGGACTAGAACTTTCAGGGAAGTGAATTTATGTAGGAAAAACAAAAAGGGCTCGATTAGAGGTTTCTCGCATCTTCATAGGTACTCGATGGATCATATATATTATTAGATATGCATATATATAAAATACGTAGCACAGGTATAATTGTTGAGGTAAAATTATCTCCTTATCTTTGGAATACACATGCCTGTGATTAAGTTATCAATTTTATAACCATAAAGTCCTTGATTCTGTTAAACCGTTCTTCTAATTGTGATTCAAGAATAAATGTTAAGGACATACAAATTTCCTTAGATATAAGAATATACTATTAGACATGTGGAGTAGTATATATATATTCATATGCTTATAATGGAAGTTTGACTTAGGAGTTATTTTTGAATCAAATTCTTACATCTTAAATTGGTGTAATAGACTATTTATATGATTGAATCCTTACTTGATTGGAATTAAGCATCGCTAAACCTAACAAGGTGTATACTAGCGAGTTTCAAGTTCACTCAATGGTAAGATCATGACCTAGAAATTAAGAGATGAATTCATGGAAATTGACGATAGGGGTTAGATTATTAAGGGATAAATAGTGTGTTTAAGTAACTTAACAATGGATAACCTCAAGATATGTAGTGTGAGGCCCAACCCCGAATAACGTGTGTTACCTTGATTTGCGTGCAATAGACCAAGAATGATATGACTGACCTTGGATTACGTGCCCTATCTTGGTTTTCGTGCATGCCTCATCATTTGTGCCTTGACCTAGAATTATGTGCCCTCATCCTTGACTTACGTGCCCCGACTTTGAATTGCGTGCGTTATCTCGTTTTGTGTGCCCTGACCTTGAATTGCGTGTCCTAACTTAGGTTTAAGAGTCGTACCTTGAATTATGTGCCTTGTATTGGTTTACGTACATTTACCTAAGGTTGCATGCATTTGCATTGGAATTCATGCATTTATCTTGAAGTACGTGCATTAGTTTTGAAGTTCGTGTCTTACCTCGTAGTTCGTGTCTACCTCGTAATTCGTGCCCTAGACCTAGGAATCCGTGCCACCACGTTAATCAAGAAAGAATCCTACACAAAGCACTAGACACTAAAAAAATCCTACACAATCCACTAACCAATATTATATTCCTAATTCAAATTCTTTACAAACTCCACTAACAATAAAATAATACTAAACTATTCCTACATTTCCTACTATCTATTATTCTATTCATAATTCAACTCATCAACAAACATTCCTATATTTTATTCTACCTAGATTCCCTAAATTCCCAACATTCCTATGACAATTTTATGACACAAAATGCATAAAAATTAACCCAAAACCCTACCCAATGCACCCAAAATCTCGACACATGCATATGCCCATGCTAGGATGATTCAAATTGTGCTTCTTGGAGACACAAATCTGATTTTTGCATGCCCAAGGCCAACATTTGCATCAACAATTGCAAAAGCTTCTATTTTCTCTCATTTCTCTCACTCTCCTCACATTTCTCTCTCTCCGTCTCATTCTTCTCTCTCAATCTCGGTTTTGGCTGAGTTCTTTCACTTCATAGCTCATCTTCATCACACCATAGTTAATCAAGACAAGCAACAAGCAATGAAACTCGCCCAAGCTAGCTAGGATGCAAGAATCACACATGCAAGCTTTTTGAACAACCATTTCGGCCTTGGTGAGTTTGCTAGCTTCCATTTCTTTTCTTCTTGTTCTAACCGTATGCATCTACTAAGAACTTGGTCACTAAGCTAGGAAAAATAGAGAGAAATCGGGTGGTGTCTTGGCTAAGCAAGGAAGAAGAAGAAATTTGTGCTTCATCAAGTTTTGTGCATCTTCTTGTTGATTTGCTAAGGTGAGGGCTAAAACCTTTTGAAAATCCTTCAAAAATCCACATGCATGCTCTTAAATGTATGTCTTTGCTTCTGTACTTGAGTTATATGTGTGTTCATAAGCTCTTACAACCATGCATGGCAAGATTTTGGCTTGAAGTTGATGATAGATGAAATCGGGTTTGTTGACAGCTCTCTGACTTGTTGTTGCGAGGTGAGTTTGGCTAGGCAAATTATGTTGACAATGCATGAAAATTGGTAGGTGACTAGTTGTGCCAGTTTTGAACATTTTTCGCAGAAATAGGCCAAAGCTAATTTTGACTCTAAGGTCCTCAAAATGGCAAATCATTAAAATGTGGCCAAATCTGGAAATCTGGGAAAAATGAAGCAGGTTTTGACAGATGCACTGACCTTGTGGAATGAACCAGTTTTGACTTAATAAATATGTCCAAAATGCATGAAATTTGGTGTGCTGCTAGATTGTTCAGTTCTGGACATTTTTGTCAGAAATGGACTAAGGCTAAATCTGACCCTAAAGACCTCAAAAATGACAAGTATTGAAATGTGTGCAAATCTGGACAGTTTTGTGCAATTCCACTGTTTTGGCCATAACTATTGATCTCGAACTCCAAATGATGCAAGGTTTATTTCTGATTTTAGTTCACTTCTTAGGATTTAATTTGACATCTTATTCACTGGAATTGGAGATTTTTTTCTTGTCTTAATGATTGTGAGAAAACAGCCTATTGCAGTAAGGGTTTCACTTAGTGTTATGCTAAGAAAAATTGTTGTAACTTCTCTTGTTGAATTAAATGCTTGGGATTGTGGCTTTGGGATGTTGTGTAGACTGTTTTGAGTACTTGGGGATGTTTGGATTAATTGATGCTTGGCTTGAGATTGATTTTGAGTGGACTTGGGGCTTAATCGCACGGGTAAGCACGAAATGGAAACCCTAGCAACTAGGTAAACATGCTAAGTGTTCATTCTTTGAATATTGGGTGTAATTATATGTTTAGTAGGCTGCCCGTAGTTGCCTTATAGCCCTAAATGTGATTTGATTCGTTGCATGTTGACAAATAGGCCTTTCTTGCATCCGAACCACGTAGATTGTTGTTGCATGTTGAATAACCTTATTATTTGATTACGTGGACGTTGAAATGAGTTATATGACCTGATTTACGTGCGTTACATGGCTGCCCATTTAATGTTCATATAACTCCATATGCTTTTCAAGTGAAATTATTTGCCTATTCGTGCCTTGCTTGTTTACTTGTCAATGTACAATCTTATGACTGTCCGGAGGCAACCTACTTTGTTGTCCTCCTAATGTGATATATTAAATGTCATAAATGTGCATTGCATACAAGGTTTCAACCTTTCATTCTGGCATGGTAGCGTTCGCAGCACACAGGGCGGCATCGGGCTTGCCGGTGCAACCGTGACTACCATGGTCCAATTCCCTCTCTCGCTTGGGGGCTAGACTTCCTCGGAGAGTTGGGTCGTAGGATTTCGGGGTACATCCGGAGTACACCCACTTGGCGTGTTAAGGGGATGATTTGAAGTTGGCCGCAACAACTGAGAGCAAAAGCTCACTGTATCCTTTTTCTATATGTATAAGTACTCTCGCTTGGTTCCTAGAGAACCTCGGAAGGAAAGACTGGTAATTCTGCTCCTTTACTTTATATTATCGTTATGTACTTAATTGTGTTGTATTCATGCTTGCAAAAGGATTTTCATAAGGTGAACCGGAAAATGAGTTTCAAAACCTATTTCTCGTTCCCCCTCACTAAGTTCATAAGAACTCACCCTCTTTATCATCTCAGGTGAAGAAGATCAAGAACAGGTACCTGAGGACGATGTACCTAACGATGATTCCTTGGAGTGATTGCCTGTCCTATGTGATTTGCGTGATTATGGCTATTTGTGAACTATGCTACTTGAAGACTATATCTTTTATGTTGCTCAATGTTTGTATGTAAAAGACCCTCGTTGTAATTTGGGGTCTAATTTTGGTTTGTACTGATATTAACTAGACGGACACTAGACAGTACTATGATTGTTTTGCTATTATTACTGCTAGTATCTATAATAGGATTATGAAGTATTAAGTAAAGGCTAAGTAAAATGAACCAACCAAATCTTAAGCAGGTACACGTTATTAAGCTAAGATCAACAGGTACTTTTGTAACGAGGATTAACAAACGAACGAGACATAGTATCATGCTATGTTATTAATCAAACGAGACATCAAGATAACCAGTAGGCATTTCAATTGATGATAAATAGTCATCTTAGTTGGAAATGAATTTGAGATGGTAAATTTTGAGGCGTTTAGAGAATTAGGTCAAACCAAAGAGCCCAATTATAGCCGTTATACTGCCGGTTTTTGAAAAATTTTGGAGTTTAGGCCAAAACGTTAAGTGTTAAATCTTCATGAACGGTTAAGTACGAGACGTGACTTGAATGTTTAGATCACACCCTAGTCCAACCTTTATAGGCCGGGTTGGGGCGTGACACCTTATATTAGAATGGTATCAGAGCTTAGTTTAGTAACTAGGCATTAGCCGGGTTCAACTCTCGGACCATGGGTAGAAGCCCTAAGGTAATTATGATATCTTGTTTATATGTGTTAATGTGTGCTAATGTGCTTTAATTGCTTGAGCATTGAATATTATGTGCTTTTGAGGACCATATGTATTATGTGTCATGCACACCGACACGTTAGTGACCTCGATAATGCATGCATGCTTTTATACTCCTTCCTTGATACATGTGCGTGTTATATAACCGTGAATGACTGTTTATACACATAGATAGTTAGGATTAGGACTTTCAGGGAAGTGAATTTGTGCAGGACGAACGAAAACGCTCGGTTAGAGATTTCTCGCATCTTCACAGGTACTCGATGGATCGTATGTATTATTGGATATGCATATATAAAATGCGTAGCACATGTATAAATGTTGAGGTAAAGTTATCCCCTTATCTTTGGAATACTCATACCTATGATTAAGTTATCGATTTATGGCTATGAAGTTTTGATTCCGTTAAACTGTTATTCTCATTGTGGTTCAAGTATAAAGGTTAAAGACATGCTACTTCCTTAGATATAAGGGTATACTATTAAATATGTAGAATAATATATATTCTCATATGCTGATAGTGGAAGTTGACTTGGAAGTTTCTTTGAATCCATTTCTCACATCTTAAAATTGGCTTGATAGACTATCTAAGAAGTTAGCAATATACTCGTACGATTGAATCCTTACTTGATGGAATTAAACATTGATGAATCTGATATGTTGTATACTAGCGAGTTTCAAGTTCACTAAGTGTTGAGATCATGACCTAGAAATTAAGAGGTGAATTCGTGGAAGTTGACAATAGTTTACTTTTAGGGGTTAGATTATTAAGTCATGGATAGCGTATTTAAGTGAGTTAACAATGGATAACCTCAAGACATGTAGGCAGCTATGGAGACTAAGTTTAACAAGGTTGATGATTCTTTAGTATAACAGGTATAGGAATGTTGGAATCAAGGAATTCACGTAGCTAGAACTCGTGTTTGGAAAACTATACCTAAAATGTTAGGTCGAATAGAAGTGTAAGGTACTGAATTATGCATTAGATGACTAACGTTGCTAAAGGTCCTAAGTTGGATATCGGTGATATTTAGAATCATGGTATTAATTTGGTGCCTCTCAGATTTAGCTGTGATTATGCAAAGTAAGTCATTCTATACACTCGTTATTTGGATACCCTAAAGGATATTAGGAAGCATATATCCCTAAGTATTACCGATGGACATAATATATAAACCATGGAAATGAGATTAAAGCATTCGGTTACAAATTGGGGTCGTTAGGGTATGATTAGTAATCCTAAATAGCTAATAGTGAGTATGCATGATGATTCATGGTGAACCCTAGGACCTAAGGTCGATGAGTCTTGATGCTCTTAGCTAGTTGAACATGAAAATGAGAAGAGTAAGATTTCATAGAGTTAAGATAGAGATGAATTAGAGTCATAATGACCCAAGAGACTATTATTAGACAACCATATCTATGTGCACCATTTCACATCTAGAAACTAGTGATTGGTAGA